>NW_020220551.1:0-3261 GCF_003070985.1 Temnothorax curvispinosus | reverse complement strand
TTACAATATAGAAGGGTTTAAAATTTTTAAGTTAAGATTCCCTGGGGACAACCTCTCCATCTTCCTTAAAAGAGTAGCTCCTCAAAATGATCGAACACGTATTTTGCGGTTTTTCATAATTTTGAACCTTTTCCAAAATATAAGGATGGCAACGAACTTTATAGAAACCCTGTATATTTATATTTTAAAACATATAAAAAAAGATCTTTTATTTTCTACCAATCTTTTCTATTTAATTAATATAGCAACAATTATCGCCGAATCAGAGTCCAATACTGAGTCCAATTCAGAACCAATATTGGAGAATATTATAAGATCAAACGACTTACCTCCACGTAGTCGCGGGAGACCTCGCAGACGTGGTCGCAATCTACAGACATGTAAGATAATAATTTGTATCTTATAGACTATAAATATGCACACAGAGTGTTTAGTTAGAATATTTGTGGAAATATTCCGTGGCTTATTTTAGGAAGAGACGGTTTTCTAAACGTAAGCCCTAAAATCTAGGTTGTTTTCAAACTATTTCAATATTTCAATATTTTTTAAACAGTTGCTGTTTTGTTCAATTTACTGGCGGCAGAATTGTTTGACGCTGCCAAACAAGCTAGTACTATAATGCATTAAATATATCGAGATCGACGACGATTACGTAGAAGAATTAAATGTGTATTAAAGCATTTTTAATTTGTAATCAGAAATTTTTAACTAATGTTTCTTTTTATAGCCGATTAAAACTTATTTCCTAAACGCTCATCGTCGCACGCATGCACGTACACACACACACACACACACACACACACACACACACTCTCTCTCTCTCTCTCTCTCTCAGAGATATTACTTACGACTATATATATGGGTTTTATACATTAATGTGTATTCATGTTGTTTTGACAGTTTCATCAGAATGTCTACCTACACTTACGGATGACGAACTTGCCTCTACAAATAGAACTAGAAGGAGTCGTGGCAGACCTCCTAACCGTCGCGGACGTCGCGGTAGATTCGCGAGACTACCACGGGTTCATGAAACCGCAGGTAAAATATGTTATTTCTCACTACTGATACATTTGTGTTATATTTATTCAGTGCAGAATTAATTGCTAATTTTTCGTAGAATAAAAGTTACAAAGATATAGCACCATGTGTAATAAATTGAAAGAAATGTTGAAACAGTTTGCCGTGATGATATTGATACATATATATTAATACATTTATATATTTTAGCAACCTGAATGTTATATGTACGTTATTTCTCTTTCGGGATTTTCTCACATTATAGACAAGTTTAATTAAATAGGTTTTTTTTTTTTTTTTTTTTTATATAAACGATAAATCTCTAAAAAATAATTTAAAAAAATGTAACGCGAACTGATCATTACGGCTTATTAACTTCCCTGGTAGGAGAATAACGTTAAATAACGTCTTAATAACGTCTTAATGACGTCATTAAGACGTCTTTAGACGTTATTCTCCTACCTGGGTTATCAGCTAATATAAATTGTCTAAGCAATTAACAAGTCAGCATGAGGACATATTGATTTTACGAATATTAAGAGAAAGTCCGGTAGTATCGGTCAGCGAGCAGTATCGCGGTCACTTATTGTTAGATGTTATAGCGTTTTTATATGTATTATAGAAACGCTACCACATCTAAGTGACCGCGATACTGCTCGTTGACCGATACTACCGGACTTTCCCTTATTTGATTAATAAAACAGCATAATTGATCGACTTTTAGTGGTGGCGATTGTTCTTTTTTTAAACGTAACATGACGTCTGGAATAAAAGCATTCTTTTATTGCATATTATATTTTTTACAGATCTTGAAAATATTTTTCATACACCTAATGACGATATTGGCGCTATTAGCCCAAGCGATAGCGATAGCGAACAGACCGTTCGACCTTTTTCTCTTGTGACAGATACAATTGCATCAAACTCGCGCACCAGAGGTAACGTACCGCAAATTTTTAAACGCCACTGCTGAAACAATACATATATATTTTATGTAGTCACAAATGTATTTGCATGATTGGCCCACATTGACTTAGAGCTGGTTGTTCCAACCTGTTGGTAAACTACTTAATAGTTAAATCATATGTATGTCTTTGTTTATCCTTTACATTAGACGAAGATAGACATATGATTTAACTATTAGTTAGCTTACCAATAGGTTGGAACAACCGCCCCTTATATAGATAGACCGGCCCCTGCCATAATTAAGAGGCATAGTGGCAACTTACCCGGAGTAGACATATAGCCTTTCCAGGTGCTTTTTAGTAGATCCGTCTCTTTCTTCTGAGCGTCATCAGAAAAAACGACAGATCTACCAGAAAGCATCTAGAAAGGCTATGTCTGCACCGTGTACGTTGCCACTATGCCTTTTATGGCAAGGTCTATCTATATAAGTCTTCGGATTGCCAGGAACAATTGGAAGATCAGAAATGTATTTGCGCCCTAACAACTTAAATGCACGCACGCACGCACGCACGAACGCACGCATACACACACACACACACACACACACACACACACACACACACGCACGCACGCACGCACGCACGCACGCACGCACGCACGCACGCACGCACACGTACAGAAGTATTATTTACGATTATATATGGGTTTTATGCGTTAATGTGTATTCATATTGTTTTAATAGCTTCATCAGAAAGTCTACACACACTTACGGATGACGAACTTGCCTTTACAATTAGAAGTAGAAGGAGTCGTGGTAGGCCTCCTAACCGTCGCGGACGACGCGGTAGATTCGCAAGGCTACCAGGGATTGTAGTAACTGCAGGTAAAACATGTGTTATTTCTCACTACTAATATTTGTGTTATATTTATTCAATGCAGAATTAAAACTGGTAATTAATTTGCCGTAATAATATTGATACATATATATTAGTACATTTATATATTTTCCCAACTTGCATGTTGTACATGTAATGTACGTACGTTATTTTTTTCGGGATTTTATCACGTTATAGAGAATTTTAATTGAATTAATTTTAAAAATATAAACGATTAATCTAAGAAATAATTAAAATGTAACGCAAATGGATCATTGCGGCATATATTAACTTATCGGCTAATGTATGAATTGTCTAAACTCTAAGCAATTAACAAAATATATATAAAGATATAATTGATTTTATGAATATTATTTTATTAATATGACAGTATTAATCGACTTTTAGTGGTGGCAATTGTTTTGTCTGTTTTTAATGTAACGTGACATCTGGAATAAAA
>NW_020220550.1:248-1161 GCF_003070985.1 Temnothorax curvispinosus | reverse complement strand
ATGCAAATATACAATTATTAATATAACATATATACCTTTATTCATCACGAAATTATCATTGGCCTTGGCCATGATAAAGACAATTAACTTTATCCGAACTTCAAACGAACACCTTCGACACTCGCTCCCTGCAGGGTATGATGCGGTAAGTGATTCAATCAATGGCGATTTTGATCAAGGCACAAAAGGCCGTCCTTGCTTGCAACAGCAAGTTATGCGTACCATCGAAAGATCGAGACAGCCTCCCCACTCTCGTACTTCGAGATGTGCTTTGTCTCACTCCCACTAACTTCTTCCCTTGTAATGGTAGATGGTGTTCTAACTCTTACTAGAGGAACACTACGCCGACCTGCGCGGTAGCCAATCAACGTGTCGCTTTTCCGTAAGTACCAAAAGTTTATTGGCTACCGCGTCGCTTCTTGTAATGAACGAACTTCAGAGGGCGGTGTGCGCGCTCCATCAATTAATATGGTTGCGTTCAGCGGAAAAAGCAGCTCAGTGATTCTTTAATACGATTGGTTCTTGCCTTTGGTTCTTTCTCGGATCTAAACGTAAAAACCAATCGTAATAAAGAATTACCGAACGCTCACTGAGCTGCTATTTCCACTGAACGCGATCATTTAACTAATTTACCCTATGCAACTAGCACTAAATTCGAATCGTGATATTTTCTTAAAGTACAATGTATCATGATTATTTTGGCACCATAATCACGCAAGCACCAAAATCTTTTACGATTCTGTAACAAACTTTAGAGCGCGGCGTGCACGCTTCGCAAATAAACTAATTAATTTCAACGCCATGCATCGTCAAAGAATTACGGACTCGCGTGTTTTTGGTCCCAAAATAATCCTGAGACATTGTATTTTAAGAAAATATCACGATTCGAATTTAGTGCTAGCTGCAAAGGGTT
>NW_020220550.1:0-238 GCF_003070985.1 Temnothorax curvispinosus | reverse complement strand
AAAGGGTTGAAATCAATTAATTAACTCATGGAGCGCGCGCGCCGCGCCCTAAAGTTCGTTACAGAATCGTCAAAGAATTAGGTGCTCGCGTGATTATGGTCTTAAAATAATCCTGAGACATTGTACTTTAAGAAAGTACCACGACTCGAATTTAGTGCTAGTTGTATAGCGTTGAAATTAATTGGTTTATCCGCGAAGCGCGCGCTCCATTGATTAATTAATTAATTTCAACACTAAG
>NW_020220549.1:0-4198 GCF_003070985.1 Temnothorax curvispinosus | reverse complement strand
CTTAACCACAATACCGGGCGTAAGTCATTAAATAACCCTGCGCAACAGGTTATGGGCCCAGGACAGCCCGCAGAGAGTACTTGTGCGTTATTTACGAGAGAGGTTAGATTCGAGTCTCGTTCGTAAAAGTAAGTCGAGCCTATCTTGCACATTCTTGATAATCCGTTGAAAGCAGATCACAATCAAAATGTCGACTCACGAAGATCTGCGTGTTCCCGTCTTGACGAAAGCATCGTATCAACGCTGGAAGTTTGAGGTTACTGCTTGTCTCAAGAGCGTCGGCGTCTACGAGGTCGTGCATGGCAGCGAGGTATATCCGACGGACGGAAGACCGGAAGAAATAAAAGAATGGCAAAAGAAGGATGCAAAGGCAATGCGTATTCTGTCAGGCGGCTTAAGTGATGATGATCATTCGGCAATACGAGAATGCAACACCTCGAAAGCGATGTTTATAAAAATAAAATCACTTTACGAGACGAAGACTGAAGCAAATAAATATCTGCTGAATCAGGCATTGCACGCCATGAAATTCAAAGAAGGACAGTCCGTCCAGAGTTACTGTTCCGAGTTAGCAGTCATCGTGCAACAACTTGAAGCCATCGGCGAGAAGATAACTGACGCAACATTGGTAGCGAAGTTAATCAATGATTTACCTACAAAATTCGACACATTCCGTGAGACGTATTACATACAAGCAACAGGTGACAAAACGATAAAATTTGATGACATCCGTCAACAGCTTGTACTGATTGAATCACGAAGAGATGAAACCTGCAGCAAATCAGACAGCGGTGATGCACTTATCACAAAATCACAAACGTCAAGTAAAGATAAAAAACCGAACGTTGATAAGAAGCCACGAAGCAAAGCTGAATGCTTTGAATGTCACAAGCCTGGTCATTTTCGGAAAGATTGTCGCAAATACAAAGCCAGAATTGCAAAAGAGCAGTCACAAGGTAAATCGACCGAAGCAAATCAAACGTACAGCAAGTCACTAATGCTCGCATGTCGGTCGGTATACAAAGCAGTCAACAGTCAAGACTCATGGATAGGTGACAGTGGTGCCTCGAATCATATGACGTACCGAAGAGATATATTCACATCATTTGAAGAGATCAACGACGGCTCATATCCAATCACAGTAGGCAACAATGAAGTCATTTATGCTAAAGGCAAAGGAATGGTTGATGTTAAATCGTTATCAGGAGGCGATGTTACGCTAACAAATGTATTATACGTGCCGAAACTTGGTCGTAATTTGCTTTCACTTGGTGCAGCAACGAAGATGCAAGTCAACGTGAAGTTTGGTGAAGATGTGATCGAGATGTCGAAGGATGGTCGACGACTGGCAACAGGACATCGTTTACCAAACAATCTTTACGAGATGGACTTTATTCAAGTCGGCAGTGCAGCTAATATTAGCGTTCAAGAGGCTTCGCTTCAGGTATGGCATGAACGGTTAGGCCACGTAAACTATGGTTCAGTTCGTCAACTTGCAAGCAGTTCAGCGGTTGAAGGTATGAAATTAGCGAAATGCTCAACCAGTGGGAGCGATAATTGTTTCTGCGAAGCATGTGTTTATGCAAAACATTGTAGACAGCCATTTAATGAAAGTAGTACTCGAGCCACTAATCCAGGTGAGCTGATACACTATGATATATGCGGACCAATGTCGACTGAGTCGTATGGTGGTGCAAAATTAATGGCGGTATTCGTAGATGACTATTCTGGTTTTCTGTTTGTCAAACCACTGGCAGCTAAGTCGCAAATACTTGAAGCCATACAGGAGGTAATTGCTGAGGTAAAGGCAACCGGTAACGAGGTAAGACGTACACGTTCAGACAATGCACCTGAATTTCAAAGCGCTGAAATGTGTAAACTAATGAGAAAACACTCAATTGTACAAGAGTTTTCAGCACCAGGCGCTCCACAGATGAATGGACGTGTTGAACGCCAGAATCGCACGATAGTCGAAATGGCTAGAGCGATGCTTACAGGTGCAGACTTACCACGTGGACTATGGGCAGAAGCGGTAACGACAGCAGCGAAGATTCGTAATTGCATTCCGTTGAAGCGATTAAACAACAAGACTCCACAAGAAGCGTTTACTGGATACAAGCCAGATATTGGACATTTGCGTATTTATGGTAGCAAAGCATACGTTCTGATAAATGAAGGGAAGAGATCAAAGTTTGATCGAAAATCTGAAGAAATGTTACTTGTTGGATATGCATACAAAGCATATCGTCTTTGGAAACCAGGTACTCGACGTGTCGTAATTCGGAGAGATGTCATTATAGTCGAACCTCGAACACAGCAAATGGCAAGAATTGTCTTACCAGATGACAAAAATGATTCAAAAACGACAGATACAGACATCAAAACCGAAGATGATTACGCTAATACTGAAGAGGAGGCAAGTGAAAAAGAAGAGGAGGCAAGTGAAGAAGAAGAGGAGGCTAGCACGAAACCGCGCAAGAAACGTGAAAAGCGTATGGTCGAAGTTAGAGCTGATAGCATTGCAAATCAAACGCGAAGCAAAACACAATGTGTTACATCAATGACTAGCGTACAATTATGCGCAAGTGCGTTTATTGCAAATGTTGAATTACCTACAACACTTGAAGAAGCGAAAACATCTCCAGATGCGAAGAAATGGAAATTGGCAATGGCAGAAGAGCTTGACTCGCTCAAACGTAACAAAACCTGGACGCTCGTCGAAGCACCAAAGGATCGTAAGCCAATTCGTAATAAATGGATCTTTCGTTTGAAAATCAAACCAGACGGAAGTGTTGATCGGTATAAAGCGAGACTTGTCGTAAAAGGGTGCTCGCAGAAACCAGGTATTGATTTCTCAGAGACGTTTTCACCAGTAGCACGATTTGATTCAGTGCGTACGTTACTAGCAGTGGCAGCAGCGAAGGATTTCGAAATAGTCCAACTAGATGTCAAGACCGCATTCTTACATGGCAAACTTACAGAGACGGTTTATATGGAACAACCAGAAGGATTCAACGATGGTACGAATCATGTGTGTCTTCTAAACAAGAGTCTCTACGGTCTTCGACAAGCGCCACGCCAATGGCATGAAGAGTTTGACGACTTCATGACAGAATTTGGTCTTGAACCGACAGATGCAGATCCGTGCGTATACATTTCAGAGGACGGCGAACTAATGGTCGCATTATATGTTGATGATGGTCTCGTATTTGGCAAATCAAAAAGGAAAATCATCAAGTTATTGAAAGCGATGCAACAACGATTCGAGATAACAAGCTCGGATGCGACATTTTATCTTGGCGTCGAAATTATACGTAATCGAGAAGAGAAAACCATACGGTTGGTACAGACAGCATATGCAAAAGCTATACTCGAGAAGTTTGGAATGACAAATTGTAATCCGATAGCTACTCCGGCAGATGCAGGCACTACATTGAAGACAAACATCAATGAAGATTCCAGAAATGTGCCATATAGACAACTTGTTGGGTCGTTAATGTATTTAGCAGTTGTGACACGACCAGACCTGGCATATATAGTGGCGACTCTCTCAAAATTTCTTCAATCGCCAACAGATGAGCACTGGAACGCTGGCAAGCGTGCCTTGAGGTATCTAGCAGGTACAACGGACTTCGGAATCACGTATGGATGCGACAAGTCGAATGAGCTGATCGCATATTCGGATGCAGATTGGGCGAATTGTGTCGACACGCGAAGAAGTATGAGTGGTGTTGTGCTCTTACTCAATGGTGGACCAGTCACTTGGTTCTCACGCAAACAAGGAGTCGTCGCGACATCAACAACCGATGCGGAATACGTAGCAGTACATGACGCAGGAAAGGAGATTGTATGGGTTAGAAGACTACTAAAGGAGATCGGATGCAATCAAGATAAACCAACTACGTTATTTTGCGACAATGCAGCAGCCGAAAAGCTCATTGCAAATCCAATACTTCATCGCAGAACTAAACACATCGACGTAAAATTCCATTATACCCGTGAGTTGGTCAAGAGCGGAATAATCGAGATCAAGCATGTAAGCAGCAGTGGACAACTCGCAGACATATTTACGAAGCCACAAACGAGGAATTTTTTTGAGGCTAATCGGAAGCTACTTGGAGTATACATAGCGAACATTTCAGCGAGTGGGAGTGTTGAATATGGCGCTCTAGCGCCTTGAAGCGCCTCTATGTTCGCA
>NW_020220548.1:0-1834 GCF_003070985.1 Temnothorax curvispinosus | reverse complement strand
TTTTTTCCAACATGCACCATTCTTACAAAAAATGATATTTCGCAATTCCCCTACGTACTTCTATAGAAAAACTTATATATTTTTCAAAAATCTTTGAATTTTTGTTCCAGCTCAGAAATTATAGGAGCTTCGATTCCGCCCGTTGGACGCCTTCCACAAAAAGGCACTTTGGAGCAATGGCTCTGGTGCCGCCATTTTGGCAATAAATAATTAATAAAAATTTTTTTTATACTTTAATATATAGATAATAAATAGAATTAAACCGATTTTCATTTATGATTATTGTATTTCTGAAAAAAATTATCAAAAATTGGCTTTTTTTTTTTTGGGACTCTAGAGTGGCGTTACCCCTTAACCCGTGTTATCTAATGATAATATTTACGAGATATTAATTATAAGATTTAACAACTCACCGAACAAACATAGTTCGTAGCCGCACTGGCGACGGTTATCGGCAAAGAAGAACCGCTGCCATGAAGCGCTTTGACAAAAAACGTGCATCCTATGGTGTTGCTCACAATCATAGAGACGAGAAGTACTCCTTTTAGAAGCAACGATGTCTACAAAAAAAGCATGTAAACATTATAATGCTTATATTGTTATAGCGTACGTTATATTTATTATACTATACAGTTTTAAATTTCTAATGTTTTTAATCTAGTTTCAATTTTTCAATTTTCAATCATCAATCTCTCTTGCGTATTTATCAGTTATTTGTCTGCTTCAGAATGCATCATATAATAACATACAAATATTGTTAATACAAAACAAGACAATTTTACAGAAACACATTTCCGCGTGTCAATTTACATTGCCATAAGGACGTCGTTGTGAATATTATAAATATCCGAAATTCCTAAATCAATTAAATTCTGTTTCTTCTAGAAATTAAATTTAGAAATAAAAAAATCCGCGGTTTATTTCATGTTTTTACCGGCGATTTGAATCGGTCCCGTCAACTCACCAACGACGACGCGTCAGCGCCACCGGCAAGCTTGCCCAGAAGACTACCGGCGGTCGCAAAAATTCCAGAGAAGACCGCGAGATACGCCCCACCGCCGCGTGAGCCGCGTCCTTCCATATCGGTAGACAATTAAGACAATGCACGACGTGGGGACGTCCGGACTCTGGAGTCCGGGTGTCGGCGACGTCGTCGATGTCGATTGCGCTATATGTAACCCAAAGGCAGGGTTGAAGGCGCCTATGCTCCTAACCAAAGAGGAGGAAACCCCTCTTCCCCCCTCCCCCTAAAAAAAATGTCGACGTCGAGATCGGCGGGAGACGCTTCAAAAGATCGCTCGCCGACACGATACCGGCGAGGCTACCGAAAGCCGAGAGTGGAGGACGCGCGGAGAACCGGCGTCTTACCACGAGCGATAAGATTCGCTGTTATCTCCCGGATCCGAAATCGAGGGACTCCGGGGAGTTTCCTCGTCGCTCGTCGCTCCGCAATATATGGTATACATACACGTATGGTATACTTCGATATGCGACGCGGAGGCCGATATCGAGCGCGATCGCACTATTGACTATGGCGGCACAGCCGCGTGTGACGGCGGATCGGGCGGATGAGTCATCTGGCAAGAAGGGGCTTGATTCTTGAAATCATTTGCAAGAGAAGCGTATGCGCAAATGTTGTTCTTACAGAAAAATTGCAAGTCGATTGGCTGTCGCATAGCTTTAAAACCAATCAACTTGCAACGTTTCTGTAAGAGCAGAATTTTTGCATACGTTTCTCTTGCGAAGAGCACGCGCCTTCGCGTGTCGATGACGACGCGGACGCGCACGAATCGATCGTGATTTATGGAAATGGAACGAACGGAAGGGGAGATTT
>NW_020220547.1:8036-28993 GCF_003070985.1 Temnothorax curvispinosus | reverse complement strand
ACTGTACCCGAGCTGTACCTATAAAAGTTTTACAGCTTGTTATAAATTGTCTCTTATTAGTCGGATAGGAATTTAAAGTTCAGAATTCTTGCTGTACCTCAATAAAACTTTTCTAAAATCAGTCTTGCTTGCATAGAGATGAAATATCGCTGTTAGACATTATAGTGCATTGCATGTATTAATCATTAACATATTAATGATTCTCTTTTATCCGCTCTTTCTTTCCTTCTTCCCTCTACCACTCCCGTTCTTCCATGCTACTATTACCTCGCTGACTTTTTTCATCTCTTCCCTTATTTTATTTCCTTTCTTTCTTTTGCTCTCCACATTCTACTACTTTTCCTTCGCCTAATCTTATCCGTTCCACTTATCTTCTCGGATTTGTACATCCAATACCTTTTTCGAAAACTACCTCCTCGTCATGTCGTACAAATGCAAGTAATTGAAACTAATCTCATTATAAATTCACCGATTGATGCCAGTCGCTCAAGTCGTGTCCCTTTCTTTCAATTAGTCCTGTTATTTGATTTTTCGTATAGCAATTTGCTTTTACCCTTTCCTTATTTCTTTTGTTTCGATGACTGCTACTAGTTTTAAATTGCATTTTAATAATAAAACATTTAGAAGAGAATAATTGCAATATTCCACAAAATTCGAATTATTATATATTACACGGAGAAAATTTTATAGTTAATATTACTATGGTGTCGCACTAGCTGCGGACCATCGAGGAATTTTAAGTTAAAATACTATAATTATTGTTTTAAAAACGATAAAATAACGTAATTTTTACCATAAACATAGTAATTTAACTTAAAATTCCTCGATGGTCCGCAGCTAGTGCGACACCATAGTAATATTTACTATAAAATTTTCTCCGTGTATAAAAATTTACATTCGAATAACATTAGGTACTAGGCTACCAAGATCTAACTAATAGTAAGTTAAATCATATATCTATCTTTGTCTAATTTAAAAGAAAAACCAAGACATATATATGATTTAACTATAATTATAGTTAGTTTACCAACAGGTTGGAAAAACCGGCCTCTAGTCCTGGTCGTAAACTAACGTTTTTTCCTAATTAAAAACGAAAAAATTTATGTTATATCAATAGATAGCGTGTATCTCAATCTCGAAAAAATACTATGTTAAAGGATTTACGCGTAACTGACGGGGGAGGATGCGTAGTAAATGGTACGGCGTCCACGTTGAGTCCAGAAATACGCAGCCGGCGTAAAAATTGAAAATGCCAGTGCTACAATAATTGAAGGTTTGAATCGAGTTTATTGGCGCCAAAGCGCGCATGTTCGGTATCCGATAAAATTGAATTACAGCTTGAAAAAAAAGGGCACGGTATTTGTAACCCGGTTGCTGCGTTCTAGGTATCGAAAGCTGATCGGGGATCATCGGTGTAAAACGCGTTCAATCAGCTCCTATACGTGCATTCGAACGCTCGGCATATCGGAAGTAATACTGCACTCCAAAAATCGACGATATACGATTACGCGCGTACCTGTTTTCGTATTTTTTAACCGTAACTGCAACGAGACCCGACCTGTTATTCAACGTCCGATTGAATGACTGTAACAAGGCATAATTTATTTTATTTTCAAATACGTTCCTGCATGCAGTTTCTCTCTCGTTTTCTTTTCCTCTCCGACCGCCTCCTCTCTCTCTTCTCTCTTTCTCACACACACATATAATGTATAGTCTACATGTGGATTGGTATTATTATCGATATAAATGTCAGGCGTGTCAGCATCTCATTAATACGAATATATTAACACATCGGGCAGCTTTAATGTCTATCACCGTCATGGTCAGTAGCCACGTCTTGCTTTATACCCGCATTAACACCACGACACATTATGGTCGCGCATTAAATGAAGTTCTAATTAATGTAAAACTAATATGCACACCGTTGAATATAAATATGCGTATATACAGGTAACTATTTCAAGTCGAGGAAAACCAGAAATAGAAGGTGTGCTATCTTGAACTAGATATCTCTCTCTTCGAGCACTTTGTTATTTGATATTGCCGATAACGCATACAATACAATTACAATTTTATGTTTGAAAAATAATAAGCTTTGTCTTTTAAAATTTTGATAAAAGTGCTCGTTTTTTTTTTTTTTAGGATCGGAGAGTATCGATATTCCGAACACGCGATATTGGCATCACGCAACATCAATCATGTATATCTACGATAATATTAATTCTTTTTCATCAGACAGGTCCATTCTTTTTCATTTTTTGCTGATAAAATAGATTGAATTCAAGATAATTGATCAATTAATGTTTAACGGATATACCCCAATTGTATACAGTTTTAATCGATTCTAAAATGCATTGCACTCTTTATTCCTTGTTCTTTCGTCTATGGTACTTTTAACGGGATGATTAAACGTAGCGAAGTAATTATTTAAATTACGATTTTATTATATTAAATACATTAAAAGTCATTCTTGCGTATTACATGTTTCCGTGGGAATTGTTTATGGCTTATATCCCTTTGATATCCGGCTGAGACTTCTAATCGGAACCACTGACGGCTATTATATTAATTACGAAATAATTATGTCGTCGGGTGGATGCTTTAAAGCCATGCCTTGTGCGAAAGGACGAGGAACAGCGAGCGTTAATGCATCCACCGACGTTGTCTGGACCACTCGACTACGACATTATGCGAGAACCCTCTTACGCTCGTCTCCTTGGCCGGAGCTGCTGCGCCAGCTCTCCTCAACCTCTGATTTTCCGCGACGAGAGAAAGACCTCTCGTAATTATTTTTCTCATTAATGCGCCCCATTGTCCGCGTGCGTGACAGCAATATCGGTAACCACACTGCGTCTTCATTAAATCCACGCGTGAAACGAAGCGTCAATCGAAAGGCGAGATTTCGTGGACGCTTCGTGGTTAACGAGCGCGGTATAAGCTCAACTTAATCACTGCATAATAATATCCTCGTTCGCGAGGGAATTGTCGTTGTATAATGAGTCATTGGAGGATTTTAAGCGTAAAATAAGAAAATTGTCTGGAGTAATAATTATATTTTTGCATCATAATTTCGTAGTAAGGCACAAGAATTTTTTGCATAGAAACCTTCCTTCACTTGACGATACTATTGTTAAAAGAGTGCAGGTCGAGGAATGTGCAATGTGCGAAATAATTATCTTTGCCGGTTCTCTTCAGAAACCGAGAGAAATCCTAAAAAGATGACGCACCGTGAACATTCGCGGATGTTCGAGCGAATCGTCGCGCCTCCGCGGCCTCCGTCATTCTTATCGAACGACGGCCCCCACGTTAGCGACACGGATTGTTAACTGAATCCGGGAGCCGGCATTGTTCGAGGGTACCGAGCGCGCAGCAACAGTGGCCTATTGTATTCTCTCGGACACATCCATCGACTCGTCTTCCTCTGTCTTCGATAGCTTTTTCTCTCGTTTCGCGATCCGTCACCGTCGCGACTGATTGTCTCACGACTTTTCATTGTGGCTTCATATAACTCGCGCGTATTGTTCGCGCCTGATTGTCGAGCAACGCGAATCTCCTCGCGAGTCTTCTCCGTCTTCTCGTCCGTCTTCTTCGGAAAAAATGCTTTATTTCGGTTTGCTTGCTTTTGGCATTATCAGCGGGCGTCCGCTTATCGGGGATATCGGTTCCCTTCGAAGCGAGCAGACGCGTCTTTAGGGTCCAAGCTCTCGCGAGGCCGCGGCCGCGGCCACGGCGGTGGCAGCGGATATAATGCGCGTTTCGGCCACGGAGCCCAGAATAGTTCAAAGTAAATACCGTGCTGTGAGTGGTGCCTTCTAATCTTCTTCTCCTTCTTCCACGGGCGATATTCTGATTGCATTATGACCCGACCTCGAACAGACGCGGCTCCTCGAGAGGGTTATTCTGCCGACGATGCTGATGTAACGCGCGGGGATTGTCGCCGGTGGTAAGTGGCAGTGTCTGGTTAACCAGTTCGACTTGTGAACGAACGGTCGTACTGCGAACGATCACGCGATTGCGTCTAAAACGCCGGAGAATTTTTGGCGACGTCATGGTGCGCCGTGGTGAATGGAAGAAATGATTTTATAATGTCGCTTTATTGAAGAATTGCTCGGATTTATTAGGGAGAATCAAGGTTCTTATAGTCAGGGAAAAATTTACAAAAATTAGTTTCAAAGATTACATCTAATCTTTTTTTTTTTAAATAGAAATATGTTTTTAATTTTCATGTTACTTATATTTATTAAGCTTTGCAATTTGTCTCTATTTAGAATTTAAAACTAATTTTATAAATTAAATTAGGTATTTAATCTAAGACCAGTTTTCTATATCTCAATAACTTAAAATGCTATCAATGCAAAGCAAATAAATTAATCTTTTTTAAAAGGACTTTAACGTTATACAAACATGTATAGGAGAGATTATTTAATTATGTGTCATTATGCACATTAATAGCTCGAATATCTACTTAGAACTTATAATATTTGTAGACCTCTCGGAAGTAAGTAACAACTGCAGATTGAATGTGCAGGCGCTTTTGCAAATTCGCCGAGATACTTCGGAAACGGAGTAATTGAGCGCGACAATAGGTAGACATTTCGGCCGCGATATTTGAATCTAGATATATCTCGCAGCGATCGTGAGGACTACAGAATGAAGTGGAAGTAGGTACCCGGCGGGCATTGAGTGCAGTTATACTTGTAACTTGGACGGCGACCCCGTGAGAGAGAGGAAGAAAGAGAAAGAGAGAGGAGAGCAGCCGCGAGAGCTGCAGTAGTAAGAACTCTGCCGCGCGCGCGGTTGTGAATGAGCCCCGCAGCTGCTACATTCCTGTGTGCCATCACCGCGCGATTTCCTTCCATTTTCTTTACCCTCCCCGAATATTCTGGTTAGACCTCGCGAGAGGGGTCCACGTTGAATTGCGCTCGAGTCGAGTGCGCAAATTTGCTCGAATCGCGCCTCGCCGTACGGCACAATTTCATTGTGTCGACGCGATCTTGAGCAGTCGTGTATCTCAGGCAGGCCGAGATTGCGTAAGTATGCAACGTAACTGCCGCAAGAGCGAATTCTGGAACATCCGATGCTCCAGATGATGTTGTCAATGATTTAGTCATTTTCATGTTGGAACTAATATCTGATAACTATATGGAATATTATATTGATAAACGATATTCCTCTGAAATTTAGTTATGCTATTTAGTGACTGCTTGTAATTTTAATAAATTGTAGAATTTTTTAATTAATTATTCTTTAACAAATTAAACAATTGAAATGCATGAGGTGTGAGAAAATTATTGACTATATATGAATTAAATGTTCTACATTTTTTATAGAAAAACAACACGTAGAATATATTGTAATTAAAATTATTTATAGTTGATTTTTCACAAGCGTCAGTCAACTTTAATTGTAGTTAATTTATTTCTTATTATATCTGTCCGGTTCTCTAAAATGATATCAAGTATCAGTTAACCTTAAATTAAAATTAATTGGCACAGGCGAAACGGATTGTCAAAAGGAAATATTCAGCTTGCGCGAGTCGAATTATGCGTTTGTCACGATTTTGTGCTTCACAGCAATAACGCTATTAAGTATAGCTTGCTAGTCATGGATTAATCCGTAAAACTATCAATCCGTACTTCTGTGAAATAGGGTCGGTGGTAGGCTTCGATCCGCGCGTATTTCTGGTGCGTCGCGCGTGTCGCGCGAATCTTTATTTCGGTTCTCACGTTTCGGCGGCGCGTGCACGCACAGGAGCGCGGGACACGAGTGTCCGCGCCGGGATAAATATCGCATACATTCTGTGGAATGTGCACTGCGGCGCGAAGATGCCGATATCAGCTTACGGTACATACGGTTACTTACACGGTGCGTGAACGGGTTTTTTCGGAGCACGCGAGCCTCTGCAACTTTGATATGAATTTGGGTTATCTCACATTCCATTTTATTATGATCTTAAAATACACGCATATATTGCGCCACATTACGTTGCATTAAAAAAAATACGCGTAACTAAAACGATTAAATCATACATTTACCTTAATTTAAATTAATTAAACGCGCGAAATAATCAACAATGGTTAATGAATTATTTAATCTGCTTCTTATAACGATTCTGAGATTTATACCATCTCTATACCATCCGTATGTCACAAATGTATCGGATTATCTTGCGATAAAAGTCTGTATTACGCAACATGGTAATTTCTCTGCGGTTAAACGCAACTTGCAACCAATAGCGTATTGTGCATCGGTACACGTGCGCTGGATAAAATCATTCCACTAAAATCGTATTCAAAAATATTCAATAATGTGACATATACAATTCTTTCGTTGTAAAGGATTACGAAGAATTCTAGTTAGAGCAGAATAAACCAAGCCAAAGTATGTCCCCACGATTTTAATGATCGCCATTGAATAGATGGCTTCCACTGTGCGTATTATAATTTTATGCGCATATCTTCTTGGAATCCAAGAATAATTCTTTAGCCTTCATTTGCAAATTCTAATATAGTGAATATAATAAATGGTGTATAAGATAGAGCTGTAGATTATTACTGTAGTGTTCAAAAATTTAATTTACACGAATGTTTTATATATAGGTATATATATGTATATAACATTTGTGTAAATTAAATTTTTGTATATATATATATATATATTCACACACAAGATCTATTTCCCGGTAGAGATATCGATACTGTTTCACCTATAATCCGCATTTTTGATATTTCGAAGATAACTCGTATAAATTTCATATTGATATTTTCCCATGAAACCTAAGATTAAGAATCATTTACCAGCGAGTACTAGTAATCTTTCCTTTTCTTTTTCTTTGAGCGCTTTGTCGAACGTCTCCTCTTTGACAGCGGAAATCTTGCACAATCCACTTGCACGCGCACAATGCGCGTCGGCGGTACAACGAATTAGAATCGCGGTTGCGCCGCTTGATCGAGAGAGGAGCAACGACAGGAGGGGTGCGCCGTGGCACGTGCATCACGCATATTATTCTCGTTTCTCGAGTGGCCGGGTCTCCCTGCAAAGCGAGTGTCGAGCGCGAAAGAAGAAAGTGGGAAGATACGCGACGAGCGCGTGCGAGACTGAGAACGAAAGAAAGAAACAAGATCTTGCCGTGTGCGCGCCACGCTATATATGAATATATAAAATTAATTAAAGTCGACGAATGCGAAGGGAGTTGCTTATTGTATTCGTCCCGACGACGGAAAGCACGACCGGGCTGTGGGTAAGGTGCACAGAAGTATTCGCGTATTGTTGTAATCATCAATCTCCTTCCATCATCGGCTTCTTGGTCTCTTTTCTCTTCATCGTACGCGCTTTACTTTGTCTTATTTCGGTACCTCTCATCAGGTTCATCAAGCGGAAATGTGAGGTCGTGATCATGCGAAACGTTGAACAAAGTTTAACTCGTTAGGAATTAATAACTTTGTATCTGATGTATAGAAGAATATTCAAGATATCTTGTGTTTTAATTCTTAGCGAGATAATTAAAGTGATTTAGCAAAAATAAAAATATTTTTTTAAACGTTTGTTCTATTATATACGTATATCTTATACACATGTATAATAGAATGCAAGACTTCTCTGACTCTATTATATTGCTTGTAAAAAATATTTTATAGGAACATATATATAAATATATGTATAATAGCTTATGTATATATATTTTTTAATATAATAAATATATAATATAATATTTAAAAAATATACATAGCTATTATATAAAATAAAATTACTGTTATTATTATTTAACTTTATAAAAAAAAATGGCAATATTATGATGATAAAACTATACATACATACATACTGGATCATGTTTCGGTTTTTTTTCGCGTTACCACAAGCATGATGATTTTAGCTACATCGCGATCGCTTGGCTGCGTGGTATTAAAGACTTGCGAGGAAAATAATGCGCTATACTTAACCCGTCGGAAACGATATTCTCTCATCTCGCGAACTCTTCAGGGGGAGGCGCGTTCGTTGACACTGCATGCCGTTGCGGTATAAACCGATCGAGGTGTCGAAGTGCTACGGCGACAGTGTATGCCGTGCAGTTGTCGGCTGTGCCACGCACTACAGATAGAAGGGTCGCTGAGGGATCTCCTCTCGAAACGCGGGTGACCGTTGATGGGAAAGCCGACGATAGAGACAAAGAGGAGAGCGTCAGGCGACGGATAGAACGGTTCCCGCGGAACGAAAGGGGAAGAACATAAGACCGACGTATATATATCTCTTTCTCTATCTCCTCTATTGCTGAGAGAGACGAATCGTGTCGAAGGAAGCGACGCGAGAAAAGAAGACACGCCGGCAGAAAAGTCAGAAGGAACCGGGGGAGACAGCGACGCGATTGCCCTCTCGCTTGCCTCAAAGTTGACGGGGGTTGCTTTGGACGCGTCCCGACGTTCCCCTAGTCTCCGGGGACAGTCGCACACCGTCTCGCCTTACCACATACGATCTTCACGGAAAGAACTCCCCGGCGGGCGTAAGAAGCCGAGGACAATAATCCTACTGACAGCCGGCTCATCATCGCAGCTTATTTCGATCCGCGATGGGCCCTGAGCCGCTAAGAGAAACGCCGCTGTCTACGCCGCGTTAGTGTCATACACGTCGTAATATCAGGGTTTAATGCTGTTGATTCTCATTCGCGTATCGACATTATATAAGATGAGGGCACTCGCAAATGCGCGCGTATACTGGGCTAAAAAGCACACAGCAAACTGTCTTTCTCATCCCCCTTAAGTACGAAAAGATTATTCTCTCGCTTAATGCGAAATAAATTGCAGTAAAAGCATGTGATTTCGATGAAAGTCGGGGAATATTTCAACGATGTGATAATTAGTAAATTGCAGAAAGGTCGAGATATTTATCATTGAGCACAGAGATAAAGATATCTCCGTAGAAAAAAAAAACGAAGATAACCTTCTATCCTTAGCAAAAAAAACGAAGATATGCAAAAATAAAGTGCTTACGTAACGAAAAGTCTAAGAT
This sequence comes from Temnothorax curvispinosus, assembly GCF_003070985.1. Classification (NCBI taxonomy): domain Eukaryota; kingdom Metazoa; phylum Arthropoda; class Insecta; order Hymenoptera; family Formicidae; genus Temnothorax; species Temnothorax curvispinosus. The sequence goes on along the minus strand of NW_020220547.1, from coordinate 19,990 downwards.
CTTTCGAGTTCTACAAATGCGGAAACGGCTCTATGCGCTCACGGAGCGGCAAGGATATATCGTTTGCGCAGCGAGCTGCGAAAATTGCGTGTTTACGTTTAAAAAGCTAACAAAGTTTAATTCTTTTTCCTGGCGGGCCACCCGACGTTCCGGTAACAGGATATTCAAATGGCTTCGGGCAATAAGTGTTAAACGCGAGAAACTCGCCCCGTTTATGGCGGCGCGGCGGGCGGTCGTGTGCAATGCGCGCAGAATTTTCGACCGTCCACGCATGGCGGGCGCTCCGCAGATTTCGAACGCCGGATTGCTGTCGCTTTCCGGTATTTGTATCAATTAGAACGTAGAAGCGAATTGTGAAAGATGGTCACAGAATCTCCGTCGTTGAACATCGAACGAAGATAGGTACAGTTTAGAGCAGCAAAACGCGCGCGCTTATAAAATATTGCATTTCCGACACCGTTAAGGGGATCCTAAATACCGACAAAAACAGTCAGAGCTTTTACAGGAGTAAAATCCTTTTACAGGAGTAAAGTATAGGTACTAATGAAGAGTGGGAATGTAAAATAATTAGTAATAATTGAAAAAAATGTAAAAATGCTGTCACCTTAATTTCTAATATAAACAGTTGTATAAGTAATATGTAATACGAAATGAAATGTTTCCACTCTTCAGAAGACGTGCACAAACAATAACGTACCTTTGAAATTGAGATTGAAACCGTGGAATAAAAATGAGAGCTTCGAAGAAATTATAACCTATAACCATGTCTATCCTTGTCTATCATCATTGTCTATACAAGGACAGATATAGAATTTGGTCGGTAATACAGACGGCTTTAGGATCCCCTTAAATGCCTATCGCATCTCGCGTTTATGCTCTGGTAATGATTCCGTTTGTATTGGTCCCGCATTCCTGTCACTTGCTTATGAACTTGTCAAAATTTGTGAGAGCGCCCTAACGCGTTTTATCCGCTTAACGATCGCGTACAATTAATAATCTTTACGTTCACATATTCGTCGCTGAAAGGAGGCCAATATATGCAAATGTGTGTATGTGTAAGATGATATTATCATTTATCAAGAAGACTATAATCTATCTGACAATATTTCCTTAATTGATCGTTCACTTGTGCAACTATCTTAATCTCTTTCTCGGAAGGAGAATTATTGAGCAACGATCTAACTATTGATCAGAAATCAATGGCCGCGTGTGTGTCAACGGGATTCGCGCTCGGCAGAATTCTTACATAGTTGACTCAGGCAGGCATTATCACAATTGCTCGCGGAACCGATGACGCGAATTGAAAAGCGAACAAAGTCGTCTTTGTAATGTAGGACCGCGCGATCGAGACGCGCCGCGCATAAACGCTGCCGGATAAGCGCAGCCCGTTCATTCGGATAATATCGGCGAGCGATATCGGCCGGCATGCGGCAAAGGGAATTATTAATATTAGCGTTTTCGCGAGAAAACGGACCGGTTCGCGGCCCCCGATGATCAGGCCGATTTGTTTATCCGTCGACGCGGAATATCAAAAGGATTAGAGGCGTCGAATAGATAATAAACATCGGCCAATAAAGATATCCGAAAATACCGTGCCACGCGCGTCTGTATCTGTACACGCGTCCATCGGACCCGCCCTGATCTATGATTATGGATTCCGTGAGGTCGATGGCAAACTCGTATCTTTTGACGATTGTACGACATGTCTGCCTTCGTCTTCTGCAGTCGCGAATAGGAGAATCACATAAATCGCACAACCGCCGCGGCATATACAGATACATTGATTTGTTTTCCTCATTTTGAACGTTTGACTGCTACAGTGCGGATAGTAAGGAAAATGCTAGAAAGACGTACCACGCAAAAATTAGAATTGCGATTTTTCCCGATAATGAATAATTGAATTTAAGCTTTTGCAAATTAATAACGGTAACTCAAGGCAGAGTTATTCCGAGTAAGACTATATATATAACATAGTTGCAGAATTTTATATTTAAAATATTTTATATGTAAACTAATTGTAAGTACGGAATGTAGTGTAATTTATCATTTGAGACAAAGTCTAGTTAGTTAGATAATAAATAGCACTGGCTGCTTTTTAATACTCGTCTACCTTTGATTACGTGTATAATGATAGTTCATGTGTAGATTGTCCTTGTTTATTTACATTACAAATATCCACAGAGGGAAAATTTATCGCGATACACGTCGCATAATGGGATTCAACTACAAGGATAGAAATATCATCAACAAGGTTTATGAGATTAGTATATTGCATATAAGGAAAGACGATGGATTATCCGCGTGGATTATCATACAGAGTGTCCTACGAAGAAGTATTGATATTTCAAGAAATGATGGTAGCAACTTTCTCTTTATAAGATATACATGTATTGTAATTTAACGATACATAATTTTAAAATAATTCGCGTAGCTATTGTCGCGAACTGTGGATGAGTATTTCAGGAAAGAATATGCACTTCAAATAAACCGGGAAATCTATCGCTAAAATTAAACCGGAGACTTGCGGGACACCTCGTATATGTTGAATCCAATAACGATCTTTCTTCGGTTTTATCTACACGATCAGTGCCATCGATCTCTAACGTTATGTATCATCATGATTGCCACCGCGTTGGCATGGTTCGCAATGAAGGAGAGGACGGACGACTCTCGAAGAGACGACCGCTTTGCGACGATGTACCCGCGATCATCTCCTCGAAAAGCGGCGCCACGAAAATACCGCTTCCGGTTGCCCTAGATTCTCGCAATTCACTGGTCTCTCTCCTCTTCTCTCCCCCCTCCTCTCTCTCTCTCTCATCTCTCTCTGTCCCTCTTTTTCTCCTGTCGCTACGACGGTAGTTTCGTACGGGGCGAGCGCGAATCCCGTTCAAAGCGCTCCATAATTTATGTATCCACCGGCCGTCTCCCTGTTTGTCGTTGGAGATTCCGCGTGTCTCTCTTTTAAAATTCCATTAAGGAGTGCAGCGGCACTTTTTTGTTCCCCGGCTTCTCGTTGTCCTTCCTCCCCGCCCGGCGCGTATATCAGCCGCGAGAAGGACCGGCAGGACTGGCTTCTCCCCGCAATCGATTATTCATAACGCTTGTACACCTCGGACGCGAAGATGCACGCGATAAAATCGCCGGATCGTCGATATCCGGAGATGGAAGAGAGACCTTAATTCGATCTACGTGCAGCGCGGGCAGTTCACGTCGCGGAGTCGCGCGCTCCTTGCAGCGCGCAGCGCGACATAATTTTAGACAGTGCCCGCAGTGACAGTCTTTATAACGCACGTGAAGTATGAACCACTTCCGGTGGATCCGCGTCAACCGGCATGTCCCCTCGCACTCGCACACTCCAGTGGCTCCGATTCTAAATCTGGACAAGCAAATTTCCGCGGCCTTTAGCCCCGCGCGCGTATCGCGCCTACGAAAATCGCTCCGTCGAACGTCGACATGATGCTGCGCAAAACGCGCATTGTTGATGAATATTTACCGCATTAACCCTTTAGAGACAGGTATTTTAAACAAGCCTTATCGAAGCAAAAAGAAGAGAAAAAATAAACTATTTATGCGAACAAAATTTAATCGGAGTTGGAATTAATACGCTACTGTGGCTTATTTATCATCACCCCCGTCCTTAAAGAGTTAAATAATATCATGAACGTAAAGGCACGTTGATTAGTTATGCACAAGAATCGACATTTAAATGTCACAAACTCGCTTTACGTGGAATTGTGTTGCATCGACATAAGAACAAAATTATATTTAAATTATTGTAGTTTATACCGATTTAAATTATAGATTCGGATTATTTAATAAATTGATGATCAAATTGTTTATTCACGATTTTATACGATCTAGATGTCTTCCTCTGTGCGTTACTCGGGGATTCAGTATCCGCGCGATCCACGATAGATAATCGGCCGAAGAGCGATTACGGGGGTAAATATGTTTCGGTAATTGCGTGGCTAAGTTTAGGCGGTGCAGTTGGCGTCAATGCGCGGATGCATATTCAGAACGGGGCTCCTCATATTCTTATGCTCACTTACTAAACCGCCGCGTCGTGTGTGGATGTGAATGTGAATGGAACTAGCTGGCACCCCGCCTGTTTATATTTAGCCACTGTGGGCGGTATAGCTGTCACGGATACGTATCATCGGCATAACTGAACTGTGCAAATGAATAATGAAGTTCCAGTCGTCCCTTTCTCTCTCTCCCCCTCTCTCTCTCTCTCTCTCTCTCTCTCTCTCTCTCTCTTCCGTCTTTGTCGCCTATTATAGGTGCCGCGAACCGAAGACGTTACCCGAATTGGCGTTACCCGGTCGCGCGACTCATTGTCTCCCGGTGGCCGATCCCTCGCGCCACCGAAGCGAACGCGACACATGTGGTCTCAATGAACGCACATGCGCTCATTGGGACGCTCGCAGGGATATAAACGCACAGTTCGGCAGCCTTTGAGCGGCTCGGCCGTACCGACGACGCATCGTAAAAGATCGTAACGTCAACGAGTACAGAGAATGAAGAATACAGTCATACGATACTCTTAATCCCGTAATGACTGCCTTGTTAATCCCGTGTGCGGCTTAAAGCAATTTATATATTCTTCGTTATACACCAAACCCTATGTGCTATCGAAAAATACTTCTCTCTATTTCTATCGATTAATAAAAAATACAAGGAAATATAGATATATGTAATAGTTAATTTTTGTTAAAAGTTACGTAGTGTTTTAATCTTGTTTCTGTTTTAAATCGCTATTTTATAGTTAAAATATAGGTATATAGGGGAAAAAATTAATATTGTATTTTCTCTTGTTAGAATTAAATACTTGTATATAATTTTTAATGGCTGAAGAATATAGATATATTATTTGTGTCGATACTGTCGATGGCAATTTGGCTAGTAAAACCGACATATCGATTTCTTGCGTTCCGCACATTGTAATCATTTCGCGCGTTAATATGTTAGAATATGCTGCTCATACATCTACGCTTTTTACATCTATCATTTTAAATAATCTGCAGAAGCCGGCAATGTCCAATCGACACGGAAGGTCACGTCTTATCGTCGTTTGCGCAACGCTACATGTTTTTGTGCGGATTTTTGTGTCGCCCTGCAGTTTTTACTTTCCCGCCGTAACTATTTATAATATAAATCAATGTTTTCCTACGTCAATTATACGTCTCGGCGATAAGGTCCCCGGAGAGAACCGCCATCGGGAGCGTCGCGAAAATGTGAAATTAATAATCGCGCGGCTCAGAACGGAATCGGGGAAGGGCGACGCGGGGGAGAGGGGGAGGTGCATCCAGAGTCGCGCGCGCGTGACATCTCAGCTGGTGCACAGGCTGGATGAATAAACGTCTTCCTTATCGTCTAAAATAAACCCCACGCATATCTGGATCGTAGCCAGGCCGTAGGAAAGTACAATGATATTCGTCGCGTAAATTGTTGCGTTCCTACGGAGGGTGGAACGGATACTCTCGCTCATCTAAGAGCCCCGTTACCGGCGTGCTCCGATGTGTGCTATTAATACAACGTTAATCGCAAAAATTCGCTGGCGATGCACTTGGCTGCGATCCGCGTAATCGCGTGATGTTACCAGTCGGACACGCAATTAGGTCTTTAACTACTCGGTTATGAAGTAATCATCTTTTTGACGTGATATCATACATTACTAACGTATCAGTATACATTTACGACCTGGTAAATGGATAATGTACATTTCGTATTAAAACACCTTTGATAACTTGAAACGCGAAAGTTTTTATAAATCCGTCTCTTTATATTTAGTTTATGCGAGCATAAAAGTATCTCATGATTTAAAAAATCGAAAAAAAATTATATTTTTAACAGATATTTATAATTGACATGTTTTGTAAAAGATTTTTATCCGGATAAAGTAGAAAGGAGCAACAGATTGACCACTCGAGATAACTGTTCAAATTGATTCGTTAAGCGTCACGAAGCACCGCGATTCCTTTTACAATTTGCAATTTTCGCATTGCGATATCAATGAAACTTTAAACGTAATGCAAAAGCGGTTTTTTGCATTTAATTTGACAAGAATTATGAAAAAGTTGCGTTTACATAAGTTTAATAAATAATATAACATAATGATCTCGTTAGCCAATCTCATATATAATTAATATCATTAAAAATTAAAAAAATATTCTGCATATATGGTGCAACTGTTTAATGCACGTAATTATGCGTTATATTCAAGCAACAAAGTACTCGTTTAGAACGTTTCTGGATTGTATCAGATTGTTAAGAAGTCTAAATAATTTTCGCATATATATATAATTTGTTTCGTAATGTCTAAAGCATCCGAAAAAGAAATCTCGAATAACTGCTCATGTAATAATGTTTTGCGACCATTCGGTCGAAATAAAAAAAATATAATGTATAGGTGAAAAATATATGTATAGGTGAAACGTAATAACGAGGGAATCCGAAACAGTATTTATTACGCATCGAGTCGTTGGCGGCACAAAGTGGCAATCGCGTCGCGCAATTTGCTTCACGCTCGCATTGTCCCGGCAACACGTCCGGCGTATTTCATCCACGCGGCGCGCCGCGCCGATAAGCCGCCGTCAAGGTGGAACGGTCCACCCTCGCGCAAATAGCGCGCGAGGGACCGCACAATTCTCTGTATGAGAGCCGGCGTGCACGGCGGCCTTTTAATTAGTGGTCCCTGTGCCTTTACAGTCGTATCCCGCTCACATGACGGTCGACTCGCAGAAGCAAATCGAGATGCAGCGGCTGCAAACGGAGCACTTGAAGCGGCAGCAAGAGCACATCATGCAGCACAACATCCAGGAGTTGCAGGCTCAGATGACAAAGAGCCAGCTGAGCATGTCGGGGCCACAGTCGTTGATGTTCCTGCCGTTTCTCGAGCAGCTCAGAGGGCTGCCCGTGCAGTCGCCCATGCCTCCGCCGCCGGCCACGTCAACCGCCACCACCGGCAACAAACACATCAACTCCATTGCCAATGTACGTGCTCTGGTGATCATCGATATCGCTATATATCGGCTGTAGCTCCGCGTAACGCTGGCAGTGTTTCACAATATTGCAATATCGTGCGTTATTTTCGCCACATTAGTTATTTTTTGGCATGCCTGCTCGTCCCAGAGAAAGATACAAAAAATCGAGAGGAATGTTTAAAAATCCTAGCATTTATTAAAAAAAAAAAAAAAATAGATACATACAGTTTTAACATTAACTCCAGCTGGCCACACTTATTTTCGAGCAGTCCTTAATTCGCCACATAATTCCGGTCCGTGAGACCGCTCGACTTTGTCGCATTGTCGCATTTTCATTCTAATTAATATTTTTAAGCTTGTAATGTAGGAATTGGAAATACAGAGTCTGAATAAGATGTTTATGATAATATCAGGTGAAGAAAATGATTTGAGTTTAAAGTAAACTTATTATAAGGAAACTAGAAAATTATGTTATTATGTGAATACTAGAAAACCGAAAAATGTTCAACTGGACCGGAATGTGACAAGCTAGGGTTAATGCTATTCCGATCAAGAAATTCCGACTTGTTAGCCTGACGTTGAGAGATTTTTTATTTGTTCGCAGATGATCAGCAGCCATCGGGAAGGTCCAAGCTGGGCGACCGCGCATTTGGCGCAGATGACCACGCAGATGGAGAAGGAATCGTCGTCGCCGGCGCCGATCTCATCCGCGGTAGCGCCGACGGCCCCGCCTCTTCAGGATCTCGACGCCCCGCTGAACCTCACGAAACCGAAATCGACGTCCTCGGGCGCCACAGCGTCCTCCTCGTCGCCCGGCAGTGACTCGCACTCGACCGGCGCCGGAAGTAGCGGCCAGCAGGAGCAGCCGTTGGCGGCGACCGCGCCCAAGCTCTTCCCCCCAGGACTGCCGATACCGCGGAATTATCTACCGACGCTTCCTTACGCCGGCCTACCGCCGCATCTCAGCACTCTGTCTTCGCCGAGTGAGTGAAACATTCACGATCATTCGCTTTAATCGCTAGCCCCCGTGGAATAAAGCCAAGATTAGGGGCTCCAGGGGTATGTCGCTTATGTGTTATTTTTTTAAATATTTATCTTGAGAAGAACAGTGCATAAAAAATCGCGAAATGTTCTTTTAAATTCTAAAAAAAACCATTTCGCGATTTTTGATCCACTGTTCCTCTCAAAATAAATACTAAAAAATAGCACTTGAACAACATACCCCTGGAGCCATATAGTCTCGGTCTTCCCTATATCGAGCAGTGAAGTTGAGTATCGTGTCGAAATGACATTTCGCGGATATTCCGAGATATCGTTGCCATTCACAACGGTGAATTATCTCGGCGCGATATACGTGCGCGCTCTCACCACGTTGTGTTTCTGCGAAATGCATATTATAAACGACCAAGCGCTCGTGAAGTATTTATCCGAATTACCGCGATTAAAGTAACGCCTGTTACCGCGATCCGAGCGTTGCCAGGATTCGCAGTTCGTCTCGCGACCCTCGCGGAACAATTGCAAATTGGCGATCGCCGCAAATGGATTCCGAGGGAGAAAGGGTACGGTCGGTACCCTCCGGAGTATGCGATTTCATACCAGGTGAACACTTAATCATCTTCGAGCAGGCTAGTTTTCCCGATTGTCCGCGGCCAGGTTTTTTTTCCACGCTTGCTACTCGCCTCGGAGAACCTGTTTCACTTGCCATCTCGTTTTTGCCACGGGTACCGGCATGCTTATAATCAACGATGCGTAACGCGATTCCGCCCGATAAGGGCCGCGCGACGCGCGCGATTCGCACAAGCGAGGAAGGGAAGAAGAAAATCCGCAGGCCGTCATTGTAACGTTGAGAGCAAATCTCTGCCACTCTTCGCGTGCCCATCGCCGCGCGTCACTTCGTCCGCGACATATAGGGAATATTGAAAAACGTGTCTAAACTTCGGGATTGTATTAAAAATCCATCAGTGTGAGAGAGAAAAGATTCCCACAAACGTGATTCTGAAAATAATATTTATTTTACAAAGATCAAAGATAGCAAACTTCGTTATTTCTTTTCAAAGAAAATCGCTATTTTTTTCCACTTGAAAAAATTCTAATATCACCCTTAACTGGCTTTAACTATTATGATCCTTTCCTTTACATTAAAACTGAAGAGGCCGTAAAGGAATTGGTGAAAATATATGAAGGGCCAAATACAATTTTCGCTAAAGGCAATGTCGACTTCAAGTTGGGCGAAGAGTCAGGATATTCTTGTGTGTCTTCATTTTTCAATACTCTATATATCTTTTAAAAGCGTAAATTCTTCCGACCGTATCTCCATTACGCGTCTCTCATTCCGTGTCTCCGGTAACCCGTTACAGTGAGCAAGGTAATGGCCAAAGACGAGGGCGGCGGACCCGGAGGATCCGCCGTGGCGGCTGCTGCGGTCGCGGCCGTGGAGAAGCACTTCGCGATGCACGGGCTGTACGGATTGCCGTCGAACACAGCTGGGATGCCACCGTCGGCCCAGACTCAAAGACCGATGAAGCATTCTGGCTCTCGGGAGGAGACGCCTCAGGAAGAGCAGGATTTTCTCTCGACGCCTCACAGTAAGTGGACGCGGAGAAATGAGCGTGTCGCGTTAATCGAGACGGATCGCGAGGCTGCACAAATATAAAGAGCGCTTAATGTAATATCGTAAACTCTTTGACAAAAATGTAGAATCAATCTTTCTGTCAGGGAAAGAACGACCGCGACAGAGTGTCCCATATAAACTCAAGTCAAAATCAAATTAAAATCAAGAATGAAAGATGAGATTAAATACGCACATAATATACGAAAATTGTTGTAATTTTATATTATGTAAATCTTTTTCTTTTTTAGAAAAATATGAGTAGTATAATATTATAAGATACATATAGCATTTATTATAATGTTTGTATTATAAACTGTGTACAATAGTCTTTCGTTTAACGTTGCATGTCTCGTATATATAATTCGGTTTTGAAATTGCAGTGTGGCGAGATCCGGGATATAAAGTAGCGGAAGACATAACGGAAAAAGGTAAGCACTTTTATGTAGTAACGATTAGACTGATGTTACGCTCTTGTTTTGAGAGCGCCAAGTGACGCCCTCGCGAAATCAGATTCGTTTCTCACGAGAGCATCGTGAATCCCGACGACGACGTGACATCTAACGCCCCGTCTCTCTTTCTCTTTCTCTTCAGCTAAAATGGTGAGGCAGCAGAAAAGGGAGGGTGAGAACAAGCCACATATCAAGCGACCTATGAACGCATTCATGGTGTGGGCCAAGGACGAACGTAGGAAGATCTTGAAAGCCTGCCCAGACATGCATAACTCGAACATATCGAAAATTCTCGGTAAGCATACCCGATCCATATCATCCACATCAGCGATTGCAGTTGATATTTAAACCCATTATTATGTCTATCAATTATTTATATCACAAATAATTACAGTGCCGGTTAATGTGACACAAATGTAAAATTTTTCAAATATATATAATTCTAATATATAACTTAAAAATATAAATATAACTTACAATTAATATAAAACTTAAATATATAATTTAAATATAAAACTCTCGAAAATATATAATATAAATGCAGACTCGCAAGCAGAATACAATGGCAGATTATTCGACGTATTTAATTTAATTTAATTTACGTACTTTGATGAATAATCATCAAAGAACGCGAAACGTTCTCCACTTTAACGCGCATTCTTCATACGGTTACAGGCGCCCGGTGGAAGTCGATGTCGAACTCGGAGAAGCAGCCGTATTACGAGGAACAGTCGCGGCTCTCGAAGCTGCACATGGAGAAGCATCCGGACTACAGGTATCGGCCGCGGCCGAAACGCACGTGCATCGTGGACGGGAAAAAGATGCGCATCTCCGAGTACAAGTCGTTAATGCGACAGCGGCGGCAGGAGATGCGGCAGCTGTGGTGCCGCGACGGCGGCACCGAGATGAACTTCTTATCACCGGTGAGCGCCGATCTGACCGGCACGCAGCATCACCCGGGCACGGGCGCCGGCCCGTCGGCGCGGCCGTCGGTCTCGCCGCCGGCGACGATGCTGAACGGCGGCGGCGGCGCCGCCGGCCCGAGCTCGGACCATCCCTCGTTCTATTATCCGCAGGACAGTCTCTCGCCCACGGACATGATGAACTTCTCGCCCGAGAATTCCGGCTCGATCGGCGGCTACGACGCGAGTCCACGGCACCACGACGAGGATTGAACCACGGCTCCGGGTCAGCCACTTTGGCCACCCGGAGCGTCATCGTCATCATCATCAGCAGTGGCGGCGGCAGCGGCAGCCGCGGCGACTGCAGCGGCCGCGTCCACGTCGAGACTCGCTTACGAACTCTTCTGGTAATCGGAATCCTCTGTCTCGGTGTGACGACGACGTGTCTTAAGTCACACGCGGCACAGGCCGTGAACGCGCGATCGCAGGAACACGTTCTTCTCTGCACGACGGAGCGAACTGGAAGAGGACACTACTTCTCGGGAAGAAGAGTCGGGCGTCTCAAAACCTCTCGCCGGAAGTTGTGATATAATGTTCTATCTCTGTGCCATCGTACGCGAAACGCGAAGGACCTCTGTCCGCGATGTAAAAGCGCGAGAGCGTCTCCGTTGCGACGTCGCTCGATCGTCTATCTTTCTTGCTCTTCGGTACAAGCTATCGAAAAAATACCGGTGTTTTCACAGTACGCAATCTTTACATCCGTTAGTTCGTTTGATTTGTATTGAATACATGTACACGGATCTCGATACGACGTTCCACAAATACAAGTTTATCTACGCTATCATATTGACAAAGCACGTTTAGATTTGTCGAATATTTTGACGACATCGTTTGATGTCGAATTTGCAGTGCTCAATTAACAAGAAAATATACCCAACTATTTCGCCATGATTTTGATGAGTTTTGGATGTGTTGTGTAATATACATAGATCAAAATAATTTAACATCA
>NW_020220547.1:0-7936 GCF_003070985.1 Temnothorax curvispinosus | reverse complement strand
ATATATTAAATATATATTTATTATAAATTAAATATATGTATATATTTAATTTATATATTAAATATGTATGTAAATAAATATATAAATATATATGTATGTATATATTTGGCTCTCTTTAATTTTTGCTATTAGACAATTTTACAAGATTGATAGAGGTAAAAGAAATTTCCGATGGTATTCGTTTAGAAAGACATAAATCATTTTACTTTAAAGTTGTGTTTGAATCTCTTAAAGTAATTAAATATATATTTACTTAAAAATATATTTTAATCTATACTGTAACGCGCGCGCTTATATTCCAAAGCTAATTGAAATTCGAGGAAGGGACGATTGAGTTTCTTTGTAAATTTTTTATTTGTAACAAAAGTTCAACGATCTATATTCGCTCGCATTATTTTGCATGCCAATTTTCGGGTTTTCTGTCGCAATACAACGTCATTTTGAGATAATTTGTATCGAGGCTCGGGTTTTACTTATTCGTTCACATCTTCAATTACTCGACGGCCGCGGTCCATGAATCGTTCTTGTGTAAGATGTTTCTGTTGTTCATTTTCGTTCAGTCATTCTTAAGCTAACTCTTCCAAATGTATATTGGAAATTCCGCGGTTTATATTGAAACAGAAACGACGTTGTAAGACTTTAAAAGATGTTTACTAGACATCTTTTAATTTCTTGCACATCTCACGGGACGTCGAGCGTCTTTCGTTCGGTAACTTACTCCTGCTTCACACGAGCGATGACGGAGGACGGCGTCTCTTACGCATATCGACGGAAATTCTCTGTATAATTCTCTTGCATCGTAATCAAAACTACAGTCCGCACGAAACTCATGATAGGCTTCGATCATCGGTAGCTAACGCGTAGAGATAACGATTAACCGGCGTTGAACTAGCGGCCAAAAACCCGACGCTCGTTGCAATTCAGTTTATGTATTTCGGCGTGCGTGCGCGCGAGGCGAGGGTCGCGAGGGCACGCGCATATATACGCATAATTTTTATAATAAGACAATCGCGCGCCGATTCGGATACGCAGCTCGTGCCGGTCTCCTTATCGGACTTGGATACATAGCCGATAATCACGTACACGTTGCGACACGATGCATGGCCAAAAAGTCTTGTTCCTATTTCTCCTAGTGTGTATGTGTGTGTGTTCTAACGATACAGCCAATTTCGGACGGCCGTATCGAGAGAAAGAAACGAAATGTAAGAAGGGTAGAGAAAAAAAAGAGTAAACGAATAAATAGAAACTGGTCTATCGCAGCATCTCCCGCAACGATCGCGCGCGTGCGAACCCGAACGCGTAGACGCCGCACGTGGCAATCTTATCTTGCGACCGCCAGTCAGTTGTTTAAAATGTTCCATCGTATGTAAAACAACTGCGTTCGACGCGCCGAACGAAAGGTCGGAACAGAGTGAGAAAAAGCTAGAAGATAATCGCGCGAGCGATTAAGTCCCGGTACGTAGACGCGTGACGGACTTCTCGTTTAATATAAATGCCTAGTACTTATAGTATTTTCACCGTTAATTTATTGACCTTAATGTGTAAAAGCGGCGACAGCCGAGGCGGTTAATAGTCGACTGAGTGGCAGGGGGCGAAAAGGGGCGAGAGGGCGTAAAGAGGGTTGAAATGGGATGGACATTGGGAATTAGCGGATCGTCGATATATTAGTACAACGTTATGGTAAAACGGTCGCGAAAGGGATTATAGCGTTATTTATCGAAAGATCAGCGCGCATCTGCGATCCTGATCGTCATGCTCGACACGTCGCCTCTATTTTCCTTAGGGGCGCGTTACGCGCTTCTCCATCTTCGAATTACATTTACGAATGTGGGGGAGATTGCGGTACATGAGGGGTGGTGAGGTCAACGGAGACAATTGGGGCCTCACGGTAAATCGATGCGAAAAGACAAACACAGTTTGTAACGTAGCTAGGCAGTGGTCTGTGGGATGATCGAACAAGGCGATATAATGATTTGGAGCTTGATGTGATATAATACTTATGTGCCAAATAGCGTTTTCGCGGGCGGGGGGTTAATCAAAAAAAGGAAAAAAAAGAGAGAGAGAGAAAGAGAGAAAAACCTCTAGTTCCGAGTCGCCTCGTTGGCTCGACGTGAAACGAATTTTTTGCGTCTCCTCCTTTTTTCACGTTTTCTTCTTTTGTTATTTATAATCAGTGCAATTACATACACACACGGTACCTAATATAATTTTATAAAGAGAGCCAGTATCCTCGATATATCTGCACCCATTTTGTTGGGGCTCGACCGGCATCAGATTTAGGATAGCTTAATGTTGATAATAATTTATTTTATGTATATAATGGATTTGTACATTGTGTCGGGAGATAATCATCGATCCGCGGCCCGACACGAGCGTCAATATTATTAATGTACAGTGTAATTATATTGTGATGTATCTACGTAGCTACATTATATATGTAACTATTCGAAGCATGTAGATTAACAATGTTAAACGCGATATGTATTCTTATTTTCAATGTCATTATTATCTTTATTATTATCTTTATAATTATAATTATTATTATTATTATTGAGATGGCACCATTATTATTATTATTATTATCATTATAAATATTACAGTTATTAATATCATCGTTGCTTAATTAGTACACTTATTATTTAAGTGACGAGCCTTATTATTTTTAGTAGCAAAAAAAAGGTTGTACGTGCCAGTTTAGACAAGAACGGCAAGTGAAAGTTCGTTGGTCGTTTATGCTCGAATACTCAATCAAATTTTAATGCAATATTTCTATGTGACACATTTTTAACGCAATATTTCTATATGTATACATTTCCTTCGTTGGAACCGTTTCCTTGGTCTGTGATGATTTCGGAATACTGCGTCTAGGAATTACAATTTTATATCACATTCATAATCTTCATATTTTAAAGTTTTAAAATATACATTTCTCTCTCTAGGTCAATCTTTCATCATCAGTTTCAAAGATAAGCAAAAGAAATTCAGTTTTCTTTTAATTATTTTTACTGTTAGACAAATTTTTCACTTAGCAGAAAGATGACACATTTCGGGTGAATGATCTGCCTATCTTGCATTTTTTTATTTGTGCCATATCTTCGTTATTGAATATTGAAAAATTAAATTGTTTTCACGTTTGCAAAATTTTATGAAATCAAACCATCTGACGATGTAATTCGCGCGTGCAATGGAGTTCGGTCCGCATTTCCCGTTTTATTAAAGACCTTATCGATTCTTATTGTTGTCCGCAGTGTTTGCTTTGATAAAAATCGGTTCTGCATTCCATCGATTGCGATTTCTACATCGATCGTTGAAATTAGCAACGATATTTAGTCCGTGGCGATCTCCTTACTTTCAGATATCACGAATGTTATGCGATAAATATATCAGCACACGATTATTATATTTACTGGCCTTTACATGCAACCAATGCGAATGCAAACTGTAAGAATAGTAAATTGTAAATCGAATTACACTACTAATATTATAGTATATTTAACGTAAAGAAAAAGTGAACACTAACATCCGCTCTCAATATTCCAAGCATTCACTTCATTTACATGTACGTTGTTGTTAATGGTATAAAAAAAATATAATAAAATAACGCTTTACCGAAATTCAATCTTAGTTTTAGGGGTGTACGACACTATTTCTAGATGAAAAAAAACTTGTATGTATGAGGGATGTATATAGTTATGCAGTACCAGTGTAAATGGGAAGAGACAGAATGAGCGGGAGTGAGAAAGAAAGAGGAGTAAAAGAGAATGAAAGAAAGAGTAGGAAAGAGAGAGAGAGAGAGAGTGAGAGTGAGTGAAAGGATAGAGAGTGTAAGAAAACAGTCAAATGATGTGTGAGTGGAATAAAATTCTCCGCGATCATCTTAACACTACTCGTGTCGTGATTGTAGTACACTATTGGTATCAATAGCATAAAATCAAAATATATATTTAGGATGATGGGTAAATCGCTACTGATAACACACTACTTTAAATTTTATTTATTGATACATATTCATAACGGAATAATCTTCATCGCGGCAGTGTTAAGATGAGCGTACAAAGCATACAGTAGAACAAAGGAAAAGTCATTCTTCGAAACGCACACATATAGCGCAGCATTAAAATTATCTAAAGATGTAGCACGTCTTCGCGCTTACATACTATTATTGTGAACGAAGTATTCTCGCGTCTGAGAATACATATATTTTTGTTGAGTATAATTGAAGTTAAAGTAACAAGTCTCTCATCAAGAACGCACCACAAGCTGGCTGTGAGTCACGTGACTAACTCTCATGTTTCATTCTTTTGACAAAAGGCACACATATATTCATCACCATTTGCTTAAATTAAACTATACGAATAAACATTGGCAAATTGCAATTATTTATTTGTTGACACGACCCAAGATGACTTTTCCTCATAGATAGAGACATCAAATGCACTGTATATCACAATAGAGAACAGCACTATTATAAACATAAAAAAATATATGATTATATTTATTATAATTTGAAAGCTAGGTACTCTTTGTTGTTTGTATTTTACAAGCGTAATCATTATTATACATAAATAAATATGAACTATATAAATGAATAAATAGACTTTCATTTTTACATGTGCGGGTGTCATGTCAGAAAAAAAAGAGGAATTAGAAGAGAATGGCAATTTAATGATAACGAAAATACATGGTTAATAAAAATAAGGTTTCATCGATTTGTAACTCTGTGGCCGCCAGTTTCTTGATTGCATTTTGCGCTTTTTCAAGCTGTTCGGTCTCAGATGGTGTCATCATTTCTGCAATCTATGAAAAAAGAGGTTTTTAAAATATTGTCATATATTAATTAATTAATTCATTGTTTTTGCAACTCTCTTAGCTCAGTAATATATAAGTATATATTCGTATTACATCAGCCAGTTGTTGTTCCGTCGCGCCATGTTCCTTCAAATTGGCAGAAAGTATCTGTACTCTCAATTGCTTTTCTATCATACGTTTGTTACTAGTCGATTCATGATCTCGTCTTTTTATAATGTTGTATAATGCTTGATAACAATGCTCGATTTCCATCTCGACAATTTTAGTTAAATCGATACAAAAGCGATAAGGTGCTTTTGCCGGCCCTGACGAAGTTCCACTTTTCTTCATCTCTTCAGTCTGTATATAATTCTCTCGTGACAAAGTATATGTTAAGAATTTGGCTTCTTTTGCTGGAATCATTGCTAAATTCTGGATTTGTTCTAGGTTAACGTCAATTTCAATGCGAACCAATCTAAAAATTACAAAAAAGCCTAATGGTTATGTAGAGAAAACATACAATTGAAGCATTCTCTCTTCATTGCAGTAAAGTGAAATACTGAGTACTGAATCTGTAACTTTTTACCTGAAAATTCTTGCAGCTTTGGAACCGAACCTCTCTGTTACGATATGTTCCAAAGTCGCCCATGTTAACTGTTTGAATGCATTTTTCATGTCAACGCTGTACTGCCCTCCACCAGAATCGCCAACTCGTTTGATGAATTGCGTACTATCCTCCTCTAGAAGCCGCAAGTACTGATCAAGAAAGTGCTCGAGGTCTTCATAATTCAATTTTTTCACTTCTTCTTTTATCTCAGTATATGGAATTGGATTTGACGTAGCTGCCCAAGATGCAGTCCGCAAGTACATCAAATTGATCAACTGTCTCATTAATTCTCCAGCATTTTTATCAAATCTTTTGGTCATAGCTGATATAACGATTTGATCCCTGATATAAATTATGTGTTAATATAATAATGCGTTATTCATTTTAAGATATAATCAGAGATTAATATAAATTAAAATGCTTTTACCGAAGATCCTGAGTAAATCGATCGAAATTAACTTTCCAATATATTTTACTATCCGAAAGTTCAATATTTTCTCCTTCCAACACATTGGAAATGGCCGCCAAATCAAGGTCTGGTAAGTTATAATCAGGTTTTTCAGTATCTTCTGTCATCGTATCAAAGGATGTACTATGCATTAAAAATTGATTTTTCACCAATAACTCGAATACCTTTTTCAGATTTGGGATAGAAAGTGGTTCAACGGCTATAAAAATATTTAGATAATTAATGCAATAAATCCTAGAGTTTATTATATTACAATAAGAATAGAATATTTTAGAAAATAATTTTTAAAGAAAACGGAACCTGTATAAAAAGATTATTGAATCGTACATTTAGAAGGTGTCTGTTCAATTCGTTTGTATGTTTTTATTATTACTTCAGATGCTGCGATGTACCCGTGTTTTAACACCTCTTCCAACATGATTTCGCCCTCGTCTCCACAGTAAGTTTTTGCGAAAAGAATATACCTGCAATGAATAATATCTACAATAATTGATATTCTTAATACACAAGAGACAAATTATATTCTACAACATAATAAAAATTCTTATTCTATAAGAATACCTTGGATAGCGAAGGAGCATGATAATTTTATTTTGGTGCAAAGTATACTCAACGTTCTCCTCATTTTGTTTATATGTGACAAAACCATATTTTATAAGGACACATAGTGCTTCCTTGATCTAAACAGGGATAATTAAATAAAGGGTACGTTAGCAAAAGAGAAGTTTTTTACGAAATGTATATTTCAAATAATACAATCGTCATCATTAGTACGTAATATGGAGCTACATCATTGCTTACCTTTGCTATTGATAGATTTGTTTCGAAATGTATTGCACCTAACGTTTTCGTACCATACATTAAATTATTACCAATGCACTGTACGATAGAGCCAAAGTACTCTTCTAACAGTAGCAAACACAATTTGTTGTAAAAGTCCTTCATATTTATGACCATTAATCCTTTCGTTGTCAATATTATCCATATGTGTGCATATACAATTCCACACGTAACTGAACTTACTGAACACGTTGAGAGTTGGGACACTTTCCAACACTCTCTCTCTCTCTCTCTCTCTCTCTCTTTTTCTCTTCTTTTTTGCGAAATCTCCGACTCTTGAAACTGATTAAGTCGCAATTCCACACCACGGGCAATTTACAGAAAGACGCTCAACACTGAATTACTCTTTGCACGTGCAAAGAATAATGCCATGGTCCATTACTAGCCTTTCTGAACAGCCTGAGCAACATTGCAACGTGCAACGTGCTCACGTTTTAAAGGAATTAAAGGTTAGGTTAGTGGTGATCAGCAGGTGGGAACTGGAGGGAACTGGAGGGGAACAGGGGAACAGGCGTCTACTGGCGCCTCTATGTTCTATGTGCACAAAACGTACATACATCTTGAACTACGTAGCTACGGTAATTACCGGCAGGGCGGCGAGTAATATACGCATGCACAATGCGTTATAAAAATAATAACTACAAAATGGAATAATTTGAGAAATAGTAATTTAATAACAGCTCAAAAATTTCTAATAGAGTAACTTATATGTAATAAATTATTATTCAAAGACAAACAAACAACAAAATAATCATAATGCTAGCAAATGAGGTACCTATAATAACATTTGTAAAGCCCATTCTACAATAGCCGTAAAAACACTCGATAACTACAACATACTTTGATATGTGCTAAAGCATTAGTATTAACCCTTTAGGGGCCACACATCGATCCCGTTGGATTAAGGCTACATCCACCTAGAGGTCCGAAAAATAGGTCGAAATTCAGATTTTTTTCAGAAACGATTAGTGGAAATGAAACGAATTTTTTTTGTTATGTAAAAGTTTTTAAAAGTTTTTGTTATGCAAAGTTATGAATTTAGATTTTTTGAAATTTACTTATTAAGAATGTTCAATAATTATGATAGCGTAGAAACAACAATTCTTTACACAGAAAGAAAGAAACAATATATATATTAACTATTATAATTAATTACAATCTTTTTAGGAATTGTGATTTTATATAATGTAAGAATAAAATGCAAGTTTATTTGATATCTTATATATATGTAT
>NW_020220546.1:0-3341 GCF_003070985.1 Temnothorax curvispinosus | reverse complement strand
TCGGTTTTCTTCCGACTGAAGTCGTTGGAACTATAGATTTAATTGATCATTTTGATAAGTTGTTCGATATGTTAAATTCGTCCGCCGTAAATAATCCTAAAGAACATGAAAAAGTTTTTACCGGAAGTGAAAAATAAATGCAGTTTTTGCAAGAAACGTCAGTTCTTATAAAAAGTATTAAAGTAGTTAATAATAATAATAATGGTAAATATGTAAAAGTTAAATGCTTTGAATGCTGGCAGATAACAATTAATAGCATCATTCAGCTTTGGGAAACATTAAAAAATCATAATTTTCCATATCTCCGAACACGTAGATTGAATCAAGATTGTGTCGAAAATTTTTTTGGTTCCGTTCGGAAACAAGGCGGTAATTATCTTAATCCGACACCTATACAACTTAAGCGCGCCTTTAAAAAACTTTTTAGTACAACATTATTAAAACATTCGGATACGCAAAATTGTGCTTCTGATAATGATGAAATGTTAAATCTTATTGGAACGTTAGATAATAATACCAAAGAGTCCACTGTTTCGGAATTTACTGCTTCATCATCGGCACATAACATTTTAAATATTCCAACTCATGAATATCATTCAATGGACCTGCCAGAAGAAAACGCATTTAAATATGTTTGCGGATTTTTAATTAAAAGATGTACAGCAATACATTCTTGTGATATATGTACAAAATATATGAATGATAATATGGCTGTCTTAGATGATACAACATTATATTGTTCTTTTCGAGTCTATGAAAACAGAAAAGGAAATTTGTTTGGGAAGTTAAACATACCAAGTAATGACTTTTGTTATTATATTCATAAATTAGAAGAAGTATTTGTAAAAAATTTTGAGAAGAATTGTTTTCAGAAAAATATTGGCAATTATTTATTCCAATTAACACAAAATATAACTTTTGAACCGCCATGTCCAAATTTTCCTACTTCATTTTTGATAAAATTGTATCTTCGTATGCGTATATATTACACATTATCGCTGCGTAATAAATCATGCAAACGGGTTGCCACAAAAAATAGGAAACTTTTAAACGTTTCACATTTATAAATTTTCTTTGTAATTCTTACACTTTTTCTTATCTACGCAGTCTTCTTCTTATAATGTTTAATTGTCATGTTGAGTTGTTTTACGGACATATTTTAATTATTGAGGCTATTGTTTCATTGATTCTTATTCTTATAATGGATTGTGATATATTACTTACCCAGTATTGTGTGTTCATTTATTGCATGTTTTGTTTGCTTGCAAATAACATTATATATATATAACTTTGCGTGTTTCTTTATTGCAGTTTGTTTATTTTCAAATTATATTGTTTAATTTATATTATATTTAATAATGTATTGATTGTACTGTTGCGTTTTACATTTTACTTTTAATTAATGGCAACATATATGTGCAATTTTTTCAGTTGCGTTAATATTGATATTGTGTTTTGATATTATGCGTTCATATTGTGCGTTGAAATTATGCGTAATATATGTATTAATATGTGTGCATTAATAGACTTTTATACATTACGTTACTTAAAATTTAATATTGTGTATGTTACATAAATTCATGTATTTGTGTGTGTTAAATATATATATATATATATGTATGTATGTATGTATGTGCGATGGTGCATGTGTATTTGTAAAGGCATGAATACTGTTAGTGATACATTTAATTAATTCATTTTTTTTTTATTTTAAGTTCTTACATGCCTCAAGGATGAATAATCAAAAGGTTATACGAATAAAAAACTTGGAGAAGAAATGGAGCTTATTTATATTATATTTTATAGATTCCTTGTTTATATTTTAAGTATTTTCTGTCCTACATTATTGTACAGTAATTATTGTGGCTTGCACTTTTATTGCCCTTTTCTTTTTTTGGGTTGTATCGAGGTAAATCGAGTAGCTGAGATACAGATCGATGAAAGAATTGTACAATAAAGTGTATTTAATGTATTTTTTTGTTCTGTTTCTCTGGTCTGTGTTGAGGTGGATCGAGTAGCTGAAGCATGGAGCAGTGAATAAATTAAAAGAAAAAAAGACTACAATTTGGTAATACATATAATATGTAATTTCTTATGTATTGTAATAAAGATACAATTTTATTTTACATAAAAAATATAGTTTTTTTATTATATTTATTAATGAAACCTGAACTTTTAATATATTGCAGTTATATTTACTACAGGTATATTCTTTTTGTATAGGTATACATAAAATTATTTTAAAATGTAATATTAACGTATCGTCGTATTAAAATTAAAATTTCATTTGTTGCATTTTAAATTAAGCATGAATATATATCTCATTTTTATTTTGGATGCATAATTAAATCATTCATTTATTTCATTTAATGTAATAAAACTATTTTATATTAAATATTTTATAATTATAATTGTTTTTTTATAAATATAATGTATAAAATATTATATTTTGCTTTTTGGTTGTTTAATATATGTTATATAACATTATATTTTCTAATAGATAGATATATTTATTGACTCCCCTCAGGGTTGCAAGGCGTTTTGAAGGGACGTTCCCAACCCTTTACAACTTTGTACATTCTCTTAACCTACCTTAGCCTATCTTACATTTAACCTTACATTTAACCTAACTGCCCTGCCTATCTTTACACACACACACACGCTCGCAAGTTCCCTATCTCTGTGGACTTCCGTTTCCGTTTACAAACTCCTCACTCATCCTCTCCCTCTCATTCACTCCTCCCCTCCCCTACTACCTCCCACTCCCCTCCGTCATCTCCTCCCTCCCTTACTCTCTCTAATTTCCTCAGCCATTTCTCCCCCTCCCCCTCCTCCCCCAACACCTCCCCCACCGCTTCCTGCCATGATCTCCTTCCCCCCCAATCTGCACACTCTTCCCACACATGTTCCCACGTCTCCTCCCCCCCTCCACACACCCTGCATACTCTTCTCTCCTCCGCCATCCAGTGTTTCACCCTCCTCATACCACCTCCAGCCTGTATCTAGCCACCCTCTGCCACCTGCTTTCTCCCCAGTTCTTTTTTAAGTACTCCGGTATCCCCTCCCCTTTTATCATGCCATACCACTTGTTAAATTTTGCCTCCCCTATCTCCTTCCACCTCTCCTCTCTTTGCTTTCTTCTTTCTTTCTCAAGCACGTCCTCCCCTCTCCACATCCCCTCCTTTCTCAGCTCCTCCACCTCCTCTATCCTCCAGCCCCTGCTCTCCGCCGCTTCTTTTCTCTCCTCCTCCCATCCCCCCCCTGCTCACCCCTCTTTTCGCCCTCCTTTTTACCTCCTCCCAGCACTCCCTTGCCAGCTCCCCTCCCTTTCCCTCCTCCAA
>NW_020220545.1:0-6114 GCF_003070985.1 Temnothorax curvispinosus | reverse complement strand
CTCCTGCTGTAATTCTTTTTGAAGATGTCTGTAAATTTGTTTTCGTTTTCGAGCTTTTCTTCTATCTTTCTCACTATACATTGTAGGCTTGTAAAAGACAAGTAAGAGCCAACCGCTAATATCGGAGCGATACAATATTTAATAAGAAAAAGATGTTTAAACACTTAATACACAATGCACAATTTGATGCGAACAAATTAAGAACACTGTTTTTAGGTTATGTCGTTATTTATTAAGAATTGCGCAAAATTAAGCGGGGAACACAGACTTTTGCATAACGCATAATACGTAAGCATAAGAAAACTGATTGGTTTATTGCGCATGTGTATGAACCAATCAATTTTTTTATGCTTACGCATATTATGCGTTGTGCAGAAGTCTGTGCTTCCCGCTTTAGGTATTACATCTAGGATTCCCCTATGACCCTATGGGTATCTCTAAGCGCCGCGATTGCAGCGCCAAGCACGGACCTAGGAATTACCAATCGGCATCCGGGTTGAATGACCGAGTTGAACCTAACCTAACCTGTCATGTGCAAATGCCTGATTTCCTAACGAGGAACTGACCGGAAATACTTATATTTCCCTAATAATTCAACAAAACCAGGTTCTAAGTTAGAAAGACAGATTGGAATCCTTTTAGTTTTCATTACTTGGGGAAATCTCATTAGAATCCAATAATAAGTGGGGATAAGATGGGGAGATTTCCACACGGGAACCACTGAAAATAATTATAAGGAGGATTTCTATATTTTTCTTATTTAATTACTGAACGTGCTTTCTTCTTTTCCACGAATATAATATAACTTTAAATTTTTATATATGTAAGAATTTATATACAAATGAATATTAATACAAATTGAGAATAATTTGTGATTTGAATTTAGATGTAGGATTAAGACTATTATTAATTACACTTAACGCGTAGTTTAGTTATAAATATCTCAAGTCTACAGGTTGAGTCTAGAACAAAAGGAAATGGAAAATAAGAATCCTTATAAACCCATGTTATCTATAAATGTTTTATTTAATTTTATTAGTTCTATATCGTATTAAAAATTTCCAATTTTTTTGTAGATCATCCTGTGCATATTACAGTGTCAAAAGTCAAAATCTTTAGCATCTACTTTTTCAACGAACGAGTTATTTTTCATATTAATGTAATTTAAACTTAATTTTTATGCCTTCAATACTTATCGCAATTATGTTTTTAATATTGTCATTAATTTGGATTCAATAAAATGCGATTAAATTGAAACAGAAACAAATTTATAATTATTCCTTAATGTATGAAAAGATTAATTAATTAATTAATTAATTATGAAAAGATCTAACATCGGTCTCGTCCTCCTCGTATGCAGTAGAGCAATAAGCTTAAAGAAACTTTGGTTAACGGTAAAGTGGCTGAGAAACTACGTTGCGTTGTCATCAATCGCCAATCGCTACTAACGTTGCTACGTTACATCTGATGAGAGCTATTAATTCCCAGCACGTAACATAATACATACCGATACAAGGACTACGCGATTATGAAACGCGATATGATTAGTTTACGCTCATTGTTAAGATTGTTTGCTACCGACATAAGAATACAGTAGGCTGTTTAAGAAATCGTTATTCTCTTTAAACATATTTAAAGGCACAATATTAATATTTATGCATGATTTAGTTTAATAATGGTAATTACATTGTCTATTATACATGTTTGATATATGGATACATTTATTGGGATATCGAGGAGTAGCGGTTCAAAAATGTTTATAATATGTTTTTTTTATTTACTTAAGAAAATTGAGTTTTTGATTTATAATTATTAGTAGAGTTATTTAACGACACTAGATTTTTACGTTTCAAAGCTATGTTGATTAATAACATCATGATGATGGCGAAAATGACTTGTTCGAAACTAATCAGACGTGTCTTATGAACTTTGCACAAACATATAGCGGCTAATGTAATGTATCGATAACTAACAAAACAACTGTTATCTTATCTGAATATTCTTATGGCAATCGAAAAACTGAGATATTCCCCAACTTGCTTATTTCAGATACATTTGTATTGATTGTAATTCGTGCATAATTTAAGAATAAAATTCTGTACATAAACTAGCAATTGATACGGTAAACTTTTCCTAAATAATACGATATATTTTACTTTTTTGTAAAATTGTAGGAATAGTATTTCTTTTCTCCCCTTCTCTCTTCCTCTGTCTCCCTCGCTTACTTAATAATTACGCGCGCGAGGGTATACTCAAGTAGTTAGATTGAATTATTTTAATTAAACGTGTTCAATTTTACATTCTATTTGATTAAATCTGATTAATTTATTAAATAAAATTTGCATGTTAATAAAGAGTGTTATTAATTAAAGAAAACATTTGTACAACACGTGTGTAATAATCTTTTTTTTGTTTAGTAAAAATATTGAATGCGATTATTTTTGCACGTATATATATATACACACACACACACATACATACACATATACGCGCGCGTGCGTGCGTGTGTGCGTGTGTGCGTGTGTACGTGTGTGTGTGTGTGGGGGGGGGGAGGAGGAAATAATCAACCCTGTCCATAATTCCATTGAGCCCGCAGCTTCACGTAACCTCTGTATGAGGGTGCGGTCATATATGGAGGATTCACACTGCGTCCGATGTTCGCCGTACGACGATCCGACATCCAATAGGAAATTTTTGTCTCTAATAATAAATTCTGTTATTGGATGTCGGATCGTCGTACGTCGAACATCGGACGCAATGTGAATCCTCCATTAGACTGATATTTTCTGAGTAACGCGTATCGCGTAACCAATCAGAAGCATGAATATGCGTAACCAAAAATGCGAAACGCTTTTAATTGGTTACGCGGTTATGTGGAAAATACATGCCATATTACTCCAGCTTGATACTACGTTTATGCGAGCGTTACTTCTGTAGTAACTTACGATAATTTACTCGTTTACGCGGAGTAAATTATCGTAAGTTACTACAAAATCCCGTTTACGCGAAGAAAAATCCCGTTTACGTGAAGAAATTATCGTAAGTTACTACAAAAGTAACGCTCGCGTAAATGTAGTATCATACTACGGTACGTTTACGTGAGCGTTACTTCTGTAGTAACTTATGGTAATTCACCCGTTTACACGGAGTAAATTATCGTAAGTTACTATAAAATTCCGTTTACGCGAAGAAATTATCGTAAATTACTACAGAAGTAACGCTTGCGTAAACGTAGTATGTGACACGGATTGACAAAAAATGCTGCGGGCACAACATTCTTGATTGTGATTGGTGGCGCGATCAGCCAATCAGCAAGCACGAGCCCCAGTGGCGCTTTTCTTATTATTTAGAACTCTACATATGATTCGCACTCTACTTATTCTTATATCTCTATGAGTTTAAAACTACGGCGGCTTTCATATAATGTGACAGCTCTCATCACACGAGGTTAGTATATCTAATGTTTATTACTTATTTAAGGAGGTTCGATGGCTTCATCGGAGGGAGTAGTGGGACGCGGGGGTTCTGGAAACAGCGCACTAGCGTTTGAAGTAGTGGGAATGAAGGGGATTGCTCTGATTGGTCGCCGCGTGTATAATGCGTGCTGCTGTTCACGTCGTTCACGACCATGACAGTCTATGCAGACGAAAAATCAAGCAATTTATGCTTTAATAATTAATTTTTCTACGAAATGTGCGGTAACCTTCCTCTTTTTTTCGTTCATTTATTTGTAAATTATTAAGTTACATGTGCAAATTTCTTTTTCTTTATTATTTGCATTTTTTCTTGCACTTATTTCATTTTGAAGGTATATGCAATATGTCATTTCCCATAAAAACCATAAGAACCTATGTTAAAAATGCAGCCAGTTTCATGCAATTTTAATATGTTGTTCTGGAATGCAAAATAGAATTATGTGAATTTTTTGGGAATTTTTCACCGTCCTGTTTTGAAATAAATCTACTCCTAAAATTGTACTTTTTAGGTTTTTGGAGTAGATTTTTTTCAAAACGGGACGGTGAAAAATTCACATAATTCTATTTTGCATTGCAGAACAACATATTAAAATTCCATGAAATTCTCTGCATTTTGTTGTAGCCATCGAACCACCTTAAGTAATTATATAGAATATGGGCCTGAACGCGAATATAGATAAAATTATTTATACAATACATTATGTATATTTTATATTTTTATATTTTTTAAAAATGTATTTGCGTAGTTTTTTACTATACATATATATATATATATATATATATATATATAGGGGAGAGTTGGATATTACCGCGCGGTTGACAATTCCGCGCCACTGTTTAACTCAATAACTATTTGTATTACGCGTCTACAATTATCTTAATATCATAGACTAATACGGAATACCCCCCGCAAATGCGCTGTCAGTTCGTTCCGGCCGTCCATGTGAAGACATTGTGCTCTGCAAGATTTGCTGCTTATTCACTGTAATTTTGCTGGTAGTTTCGATAAGAGGTGAGTAATATAATATTTACATTACAGAATTAAATTTGACGCATTTGATAGGCTACAACACTATAAAATTAGGTTCTAAAATGATTTTAGGAATACGCGTTTCTTTTTTATATATTTTAAGATTGTAAAGTGAAATAATTGAGTTTGATAATTTCGCGCCCAAAGTTGAAATTTTGAGACTGATTGAATTTTGGAGACTGATAAGATTTTAAAGTTGTTTTTGCAATTCATAGACAATAGATATAACGATAACTGTGTGTTAAGAGTTACCAAGACTTTTTAATTTACAATGTAAGGTGCTTACAGAAAAGATCGTTGCTTAAGTATTGATTTGAAATAATTGTTATTTGTTAACACATTCACTTATTTTTATATGTAGGTATCTACTAGACGATATTAATGCATAAATATAAAAAAAAAAACATTTTGTTATTGTGTTCTACTTCATGTCACTGGCTGAAACCAGAGTAATTTTTATAGGCACGATATTATCAGACCAGTTCGGTAATACCACGTTTTTTCATTTTTTGGAAAATTGTTAATATTTTAGTTTGTGTTTAACTTTGAAGATTATTACTATTATATATGGATAGCCAAATAAATTACTTATTTAAAACTGCACATTTTGTTTATTTGAAACATTTCTAAGCTTACAATTAGATATACGTTTCAATTCTTAGGGGCTCGGTAATATCCAACTCTCCCCTATATAAATACAAAGCAAATAAAACGATAACGAAATTATTACTAGAAATTACGAAATAAGTCCATAAATCAAGGATAACAACAAATATAACAATAATATAATTATTCTTTGCTTATATATTATGAATTAAGTTTGAAAATTTTAATTTTTATAGAACAAGCTCAAATCAAAGTAACTAAAATGATTAACAAGATTATATAGTGAAGCAAAAACTTGGCGTGCTTTATTAAAACGTGATAGTTCAATATTTTATATTGTATTGGAAGTTATTTGTATGTATTAATAAAAAAATTTATTTAGCATATTTGTAAAAACATATTTACAGAAATGAAATTAATATGTAATCTAAGTATATTAAATATTTATTTAGCCATTATTTTGGGTGTGTGTTTGCAGTGTAGCTGTGCACGTGTAGTTGACGCTTGGTGTATACCAAATCAATCTTGCACCATCTTACATACAAGATAAAGTTTTGAGAGACAATGATGAAGAATTTCAACTAGATGAACATTTAAATGAAGCGGGTTTTTTGAGGATCAGAGTGTACTCTAGGTTTCGAAATGCTGGAAGACACCAAATATTCATATTATTTCGAGTTGCTGATGACGAAGGTATTGAAAACGCTGATGATGCTGATCCAATTACTGGATATTATTGTACATGTCAGTCTGGAGCAAGGACTTTAGGTGCGTGCGCCCATGTAACCAGTGTGATATGGTTTCTTGGTTATGCGCGACATCAAGTGGATGTGAGGTATCCTGATCCATCATTATTGAATACAACATTAGATGCAGCCAATCGGGATGCAGAGGGACACGTGCCTAATGCTGAAATAGAAATAATCAACGACTGAATGGATAACTTGGCCGGCCCCCCCACAGTCTTGTCTTAGCTGGCCGGACGCCCCACAGTCTTGTCTT
>NW_020220544.1:0-2068 GCF_003070985.1 Temnothorax curvispinosus | reverse complement strand
CTTATACAATTCGTATTTTTGGTATAAACTAATAAAGCATTTTGAGATAATGTTCTACATAAGGTATACTGCTCTCGTTACTAATATTCGTACAAGTTTTTATGATTATTTTAATAATTTTCATAATTTTAAATAGTAAGCTTGCAGAATAGAAAAAACAAATAGATAAACATAATCGAATGGCGTGTCACACGTATGGCAAAACCCTTATTATTTTTTCAATATTCCAACTTTTTCTATTACTTTCCAATAAAGCATTTTGAAAGCTATTTTTATATAATATTTCTTTTCTATTTCTCTCAGCTCGTAAAACATACTTATTTACTGTTAAAGTTTGAGAGCAGCTTACATTAAAGTTTAGGGAGGGCAGCTAATCAGAACGCGCCATTTTCGAGGTAGTCACGTGACGGAGAGGGAAAGGAGTATAAATAGCAGCATTGACTGCGGAGCTTTTCATTATCTTTTAGGCTCTTGAACGCTATAAATCACAGATCACGAGCAATGGAAGCCTTTAGAAGAATTATTTCTTATTTTGATGTATCTATACCAAAAAAAATTGGATATAATTAAACAGCTGCCTCTTGAAATATCCAACATGATTTTTGGCATGTTGGACAATCCATCTTTCCGTACGGTTTCAACGGTGTCTGAAGCATGGGAAACGATATCTATGGACGAACGGAGACGCAAGCTCCGTCTTGCGAAATTAAATGTAATGAAAATGTAATAAAATGTAAACCTGTAAAACGTAATAAAATTCTGACGTTCAAATTCAATGAAGGAAACGGCACATGTTCATGGGAGGGGGAAGCGGAGTGGGGGGAAATGGGGTGGGGGAAAGCAGCCAATTAGAACGCGTCATTTTCGGGGTAGCCAGGTGACGGACAGGGAAAGGAGTATAAATAGCAGCATCGACTGCGGAGCTATCATTGTCTTTTAGGCTCTCGTAAGCTACAGGTCACAGATCAGGAGCAATGGAAGCCTTTAGGAGAATTATTTCATATTTTCATGTATCTATACAAAAGAAATTGGATATAATTAAACAGCTGCCTCTTGAAATATCCAACATGATTTTTGGCATGTTGGACAATCGGTCTCTCCGGTCGGTTTCAACGGTGTCTGAAGCATGGCAAACGATAGCTATGGACGAACGGAGACGCAGGCTCCGGAATGCGAAATTAAATGTAAAACCTGTAAAACGGCAACCTGTAAAATACAATAAAATTCTGACGTTTAAATTCAATGAACGAAACGGTAGGGTTATTAAGGTAGATCCGGTTCAGCGTCGCCGATTACGCACATGCACCTACTATAGAGATAAGACAAGTAATCTGCGCCTTTGAAGAAAAATAAATGTAAATAAAAAATAAATGTAAATAGCATATGGTAGCTTTTAAATAAAAATAAATGTAAATAAAAAATTAATGTAAGTAGCATATTGTATATAGCTTTTAAATAAACATAAATGGATATAAAAAATAAATGTAAGTAGCATATCGTAGTTTTTAAATAAAAATAAATGTAAATAAATAAAAAAATGTAAATAGCAGTAGTAATAATAAAAAAAAGTTAGTACGCGCATTGTACTTGTTATTTTTCTTTTATTCCTAGCAGAATTATATATAACTTTGCGTCCTTAAATATCCTTCTGGGCGTCTCATTTTCTCATAACCGTAAGAATCAAGCAAAGATGTATGTCGATTTTCTCATTCTTTTGTCATAACAGATTAATTATTATTGCTCTTTTTTTATACTCTCTGCAATATACAAAGTGTTCCAAGTTTTTTCAAACTAGCAGTATGTTCTATGAGCAGAAATAAGAAAAAATGTTATATAAATATAGGTCCCAAAATGCTTTATTTGTTTATAGCATAAATACAAACTGTCTAAGAAACAATTTTACATGAATTATTGCTCTTTTTTTCTATACTTTCTGCTATATACAGAGTGTCCCAGGTTTTTCCATACTAGCAGTATGTTCTATGAGCAGAAATAAAAAAAAAATGTTATATAAATATAGGTCTCAAAATGCTTTATTAGTTTATACCAAAAATACGAATTGTATAAG
>NW_020220543.1:0-26424 GCF_003070985.1 Temnothorax curvispinosus | reverse complement strand
TGGTAACGAAAAATTATACACTTTATGGCAATCCCTGGGAAATTCTATCCCTACTTCATATTTTTTTTAAGATTTGGTCAATTATTTCCCGAAAAATTGTAAAAATTTCTAATACCGGTTTCCAGAAAATTGGTAACGAAAAACTATACATTTTATGGCATTCTCCGGGAAATTCTACCCTTACTTCATACACAATTTTTTGAGATTCGGTCAATTATTTCCCGAAAAATTGGAAGAATTAGAAAAATCGGTTTCCATTTCTAATTC
The DNA here is from genome assembly GCF_003070985.1 of Temnothorax curvispinosus. Lineage (NCBI taxonomy): Eukaryota > Metazoa > Arthropoda > Insecta > Hymenoptera > Formicidae > Temnothorax > Temnothorax curvispinosus. The sequence continues at coordinate 26,157 of NW_020220543.1, read as the reverse complement.
TTCACCGAGGCAAATCGGATTACTAATTAGGACGATAAAATAGCTCGTTTAAAATAAAACACTAACGAGAAAACTTATATTAATCCGATTCGCTTCAATCTGCCCTATACATTTTTTAGGCAGAAATCGGTAACCCTTTCACTAATCTCCGCCAAATTCAAAACAACGTCCCTTTAATGATACCTTATATATAAGATTACATGTATGATTTGTACACTTTTTAGGCAAAAATTGGTAACCCCTTCACCGATTGTTGCCAATTATTCAACACCAATCTATCTTTAATGATACTCTATCCATAAAAAAAGTGTGCAAGTAGAAACTTGCACACTGCTTCCTCATAGTTTTTAAGTGTGCAAGTATTTTTTTTTTTTAATCGATAGAGTATCATTCAAGGAAGGTTGGTATTGAATTTGGCGATGATCGGTAAAGGGGTTCTTTTTTAAAAAAATTTGGAATTTTTTTAGAAATGTCCGTGGTTGCTCTAACTTCAGCAAATTTGGAGATATCGATTTATTTCTAATTTTATTATATTTTTCAGACTTTTCTACCCTTATTTCATATATAATTTTTTAAGATTTGGTTGATTAGATTCAGCTTTATACGCGATCAAAGGTCCATAATTTTGCTCGCATATAAAACTAAGTCTAATAAACCGAATTTAAAAGAATTATATATGAAATAGGGGTAGTAAAAACCGAAGTAAAAATTGTTTTTTGAGTTTTCGATGCCAATGTGTTGCCAATCAGAGCCAATCAGAGGGCCGTATTAGCATCTTAATTTTTGTTAATCTGTAATGAATTTCGCGATCGCTTGAGCACTGTTCACAGCAATCTGTGTAATTTTTAGGATTAGTATCATATTCACTGATAGTTTTTGAAAGTGTAAAGCATGAAGAGTATAGTTTTTATAAAAAATTGTTATTCTTTAGCGCACATGTACATATCCGCATTGAAGTAAATATAAAAATTAAGATAAAGGCGCATGTATTTCATTATTCTTAAATGTACTCGTTTGTAATCACTTCTCCGTAAAAACTGTTCTATCTATGTATTTTTAAATAGAAAGTTATATACATATATATATCTTGTAATAATGGGAGAACATTATATTTTCTCGCGGTTTTCCGGTTCCGGCGTGTAGATAGCAACAGGTGTGCGTGTGGCAGAGAGTAATATCGATAAGCATCTTACGCGACGCGAAAGCGAGTGCGGATCCAGAGGACGAGCCATCGACGTAAAGATAGCCATCTTGGAAGGAAGGAAGCTTAATAGCCTATCGTCATTATTCTTGACGGCCCTAAACGTTCTGTGTCAGCGTTTAAAACACAGTGGCGACCGTATAATTTCATTACAAGTAAGTTTATTCCAGTTCGAGACCACAAGTTCGGTCACAATCTAACCTAAATCGAGTCCAACCGCACTACTATTGTGATATTTGTTTAATTAGTAAATAATTAAATACGATTAAATCGTGCGTGTAAAATCATGTTATATTATTATAATTATTGGGATGTTGTGTAATGCTTGTCACTATGTTTGTTTTCAATTACCTCATGACGGACTGTTACTTGACTAGCTGGGTCCGCGAAAGGACCACCTTAAAATGTATTCCCTTTCTCATCCACTGTACTAATGTGTTTTTTCATTCGTTACCTCTTGTTTCTTTTTTTCTCTCCGCTCACTTCATATATCTGTCTCTCCCATATTTTGTTTTCTTCTTTCTTTTTACTTCTCGCATAAGACTTATCACACTTCGCTTCCTCGGCTCTCATTTTTCTTTTTTTTCCTTACACTTCACATTTGTTATCCCCCCCCTCTGCTTTTACTTCTCTCATTCTTCTTTTTTCTTCACTAATTATCTCTTCTTCCATTTTTTCAATATTTCCACTACCACCTCTAATTTTCTTTATTTTTTACTACATTTACTGAAAGATAATCTATCACATACTCGTTCTTTGTTACTAATTTTTCTTATTTCTTCTTTTATTTATCGAAAAATAATAATCTATTACATATTCGTTCTTCGTTCTCATCTTTCTTTTTTCCACCTTACTCTTCACATTCTTTATTCCACTATACCTCCCCTTTGCTTTTCCTTCTCCCGCTCTCCCTTTTTCTTCACTATCTTCTTCCATTTTTTTAATCTTTTCCACCGCCATCTTTTTTTTTATTTTTACCATCCCTAATATTTTGTTTTTATTTATATTTTTATTTATCTGTTTATTTATTTATTTACTTATTTTTCTTTATTTTTTTGTTTTTCTTTATTTCTTTATTTATCGAACTCGTCAGTAGTTGAAGAGACTATACATCGGAGCTTAGGTACCTCCGGGGGGAAGCGGGGCGGGCCGCGCGCACGCGGGGGGAACGCCGTAAGAGATGGGCGAGGGGGTCGAGGGAAAGGGTATAGGTTCATCGGAGAGGGGGAACTGCGGGGGGAAAATTCCCCACGCGATTTACTAGTAACTGGACAAGTTTTTATCGTTGTCCAATCAGATTTGAGAACAAACTCGAGGATGTCCAATCAGATGACAATATTTCGTAGTAACCTAAATGATGTAAATTCCCTAGGCGGGTGATGGGGAATTTCGCGCCGCAACGTTGGCACCGGGATGAAGGGTGGGGGATCATCGAACGCGGACGCTCCGAGGGGGCGCTCGGATCGGCGGATCCGCGTTATCGACCGCGTTATCGGTCGCGCGCGGAAATCCGGCCCGATTCGTCACCGCGTTATCGGTCGCGGCGGAAATCCGCTCCGATTCGTCACCGCGTTGTCGACCGCGTTATCGATCGCGCGGAAATCGCGCATCCCACTCCACCACCGCATTATCGACCGCGTTATCGACCGCGCGCGGAAATCGCGCGTCCCGCTCCACCAATCGCGGCGCGAAAGAGAGAACGTTCGCGCGCGAGGATGAGCCTTCTCGAGAAAGAGAGACGCGAATACTATCTTGGTCCGACCCGATTCGCGCGTCATCACGATTATATTTTTTGCGTTCCTCCTTTTGTTTTTTGCAGGATGCGGCGCGCGAATGTCCCCTTCCCGGAAGGGCGTATCCCGGTAGGTACATCCTCCGTTGAGATAACGAACGAGTATAAATTGAATTGGCGCGACAGAGTAAAACGCATTGAAACGGGATAAGTTACTGTTGTTTTTTTCTTTTTAACGCGACATGAGCGACGAGTACGTAGAACTTTGCAAACCGGTGTTCAATCCTAAAATCAGGAAACCGATCGTGAAAATCAGCGAACTGCTCATGAGGAATTGTTGCAGATTGGATTTGTGGAGAGTCGACGTAACGAGATATCTGATTCGTCGGGAAATCGGAATCGTCGATCGCCAATCGAACCGGAGGTTTTTCTATTGTCCTATATATTTGAAAAGAGTAGAGGATGGTAGAGAGAACGGTGGAAAATTGAACGTGCCATATATATTTGACAAGAATAGAGGATGGTAGAGAGGACGGTGGAGAATTTAACGTCTAATTGATTTAGACGCGTTAGTGGCGCTATTGCGGTATTAGTGATGCGTACTCGCGAATGAACGATCACCATTATCTCTCTTCCGAAGATTCGGACGACGAACTGCGCTGTCGCGAGCCCATGCCCAAGTTTTCATCCAATTCGGACGACGAATTGACGAGAGTCGAAACACCGTTGTCGTCACACGCGTGTGCGTGGGTGGTGAAGGAGGACGCGCGATGGAATCTGGCTACCCATCATTTGCGGAGAGAGATCGGAGAGCGAACTACTCGCGAGCGAGCGTGGATAGAAACGACAGCGGGAAACTCCCTTAGGGCGAACGATTATATGCGCTGCCTACCGCTCGAGTATTATCTTTATTTTGAGACGGTGGATGGAGGAGAAAGGATACGTCGGATTCAAACCACCAGGTCCCGTCGTCTTTTCGATCGAGTGAAATTCAACGTTCCCGACGGTGGAGGACCCTTCTGGATGCGATGCGGAAACAGTGCGACGAGTTGCTCGCCGCGGACGTTCGCGACGCGGACGGATACCGCGCGTGGAGACGACGATGCGATGAGTGTCTCCGGCTCTTGCGAGAGAGGTGTCGAGTCAAACGCTCTGGGAAACGGAAAAAGACGAGAGCCGTGATCGCTCTGGTGGCTCTAATAGCGCGATTGGAAGGTTCGAGGGAGGATCTGCGTCGACGATTTGAACGCGCCGTAGGTGCCGGTTTGGACGGTGGAGGCGGCGGTAGCAGCGTCGACAAAGGATTTTCGTGGGGATCGATACGGCGTTCCAAAGTTGCGTACTAACCAGCGCTGTGACGAACTCAACGTACATCGAATCCGCGCGATTTCTCGACGATGCAAAGGGCACCGTGCTTGAAAAAGTGCGGGATAATATAACCAGGCACGGGTGTTTGAAGGTCAATGTCATATTCAATGGGGAATTTGTAGCGGACGTTAAGACTGATGTGAAGAGTATCGCTACGCGGAACGAACAGCTCCTCCCAGGGTCCAATCTGGACGAGTGGTACGATAGGCACGTGCGCGACGCGATTCTAGCGGCGTTAGACGAATTTCAGGAACGCGACAGCTGATGGGCGTTGTCGCGAATACTGAACCTATTGCTGAACGTGAACAAGTGTAATCCCATGCGCGTGGGATGTTGGATGAAGATACCGCTAGGTATAAGGGTTAAAAAAGCGGTGGTCAAAGTGCTGTCGGAGAATGACACGTGTTTCGCGCGTGCGGTGGTCGCAGCTCTGTATCCCGCCAAGCACAACGCGGAACGATGCGGCTCATATCCCGATTACGCGACGGTGCTGAATCTCGACGGGATCAAGTTTCCCATAAATCTTAAACAGATCGAAAAGTTCGAACGTCAGAACATCGTGTCGATCAACGTATTTACAATTCGGGAAGGAATTGAAAAAAAGATTAGGTTCGGACGGGGCGCCGACGACAACGCGATCGTCCCTCTGCGGTTAACCGACTATAAGAGGAATAGACACGTAAATCTCCTGTATCTGCGCAATACGCTACGCGGTGTCAACAGGGGCCATTTCGCCTGGATAAAAAATCTGGCGCAATTGTTGAGTTCGCAATTGACCGTAAGCCGGTGTGCGAAGTACGTTTGCGATCGGTAAGTAAAAAATCCGGAAAAACAAGGAAACGACGCGATGTTATTTTACATATACACATAGTAATCGCACGCACGTTATTTCGCAGAGGTCTACACTATTTCTATACGCAAGAAAAGTTGACCGCTCACAGCGTCGACTGCGGCCGAATGAACAACTGCGCCATCGTTTTTCCGACCGAGGACGACAAGTGGCTGTCGTTCGACAATCACGACAGAAAGGAGCGACTCCCCTTCGTGGTGTACGCGGATCTAGAGTCTTCTCGAACACCGGGAGAGGGAGAATGCCGAAGGGAGCGCAAGAACGGAAAGATACGCCTATCAGCGTCACGTACCGTTCAGCCTGGGCTACTATCTGTGCTGCACCTACGACGATACCGTATCTACGTACGGATATCGTTGCGGCGAAGACTGCGTTTCGTGGTTTGTGAACGAGCTTCGCGTTCTCGCACGTCACGCTAAGATTAAATTCTCTACTAATATATCGATGGTAGAACTTACGGAGGACGAGAAACTCGAATTTCAGCGCGCGAAGCATTGTCACGTGTGCCGGAAAGCGTTCCAACCGGAGTAGAAGCGCATGCGAGATCACTGTCATCTAAACAGACGCTACAGAGGTCCGGCGCATTTTTGTTGTAATCTGAATTACAGAAACGTGTACGTAATTCCCGTGTTTTTCCACAATCTGTCAGGTTATGACGCGCACTTTGTCATCGAAAAAATCGCGAACGATTTTGAATGTGGGGTCGATCTCCTACCGCTTACAAAGGAAAATTACATATCTTTCTCGAAGACCGTTAGAGAGACGCAAACGGACGGGAGTTGGAATCGATTCGTGAAGCTTCGATTCGTAGACTCGTATAAATTTTTAGCCGCGAGTATCGAAACCTTGGCGTCCTATCTGGACAAGGACAAGCTGAGAATAACGCGCTCGGAGCACGCGGATTTGAGCACGGAGGATCTCGATCTGCTCACTCGCAAAGGAGTATTTCCGTACGAGTACGTCGACAGCGTGGACAAACTGCGGGAGACCGAGCTTCCGCCGCGCGAGGTCTTTTACAGCTCCCTGACCGACGAGACCGCAAGCGAGAGCGACTATGAGCACGCGACGAGGGTTTGGCGACGTTTTCGCGTGCGAGATCTCGGCGAGTACAGTGATCTGTATCTCAAGACCAACGTGCTTCTTCTGGCGGATATATTTGAAAATTTTCGGGACGCGTGTTCAGCGAGTTATGGGCTTGATCCCGCGCATTATTACACGTTGCCAGGGTACACGTGGGACGCCATGCTGAGGTACACCGGCGTGCGTTTCGAACTGCTCACCGACATCGACATAGCGATGTTCGTGGAACGCGGAATACACGGCGGCCTCAGTCAATGTTCGCTCAGGTACGCGCGATCCAACAACAGGCACGTACCGACGTACGACTCGTCCCAGCCAACTACGTATCTAATGTATTACGACGTGAACAATCTGTACAGCTGGGTTATGTGCCAATCGCTACCGTACGCGAATTTCCAGTGGCTCGACGACCCTGAGAATTTCGACGTGACGACCGTGCCGACGGACAGCGACGTCGGTTACATTCTGGAAGTGGATCTCGAGTATCCGCGGGACCTGCACGACGCCCACGCGGACCTGCCGCTGTGCCCGACGCGCGATAAACCGCCCGGTAAGTGGCAAGAGAAACTGCTCGCTACTCTCTACGACAAATCGCGCTACGTGACGCACTATCGAAACCTGCAGCAATGTCTGCGACTCGGTTTGCGTCTGACGCGCGTTTGTCGAGTGCTGCGATTCGCCCAGTCACCGTGGCTTCGCAGGTACATCGAGCTGAACACGACGTTCAGGACGCGCGCGAGCAACAAGTTTCAACGGAATTTGTACAAACTGATGAACAATGCCGTCTTCGGCAAAACAATGGAGAACGTGCGTGATCACGTGGACGTGCGTCTCGTGACGCGATGGGACGGGAGGTACGGCGCGGAGGCGTTGATTGGTAGGCCGAACTTTCACAGCAGGAGCGTCTTCTCGGAGAATCTGGTGGCGATCGAGCTGCGAAAGCTCAAGGTAAAATTCAACAAGCCGGTCTACTTAGGTATGTCTATTCTCGAGATATCCAAGACACGTCTCTACGAGTTTCACTACGACTACATGGTGCCGTTGTATGGTAACCGGTGTCGAATTGCTTACACGGATACCGATAGTCTGATCTATTCGCTGGAGTGCAAAGACGCGTACGAGCTTATGAGACGCAACATAGACAGGTTCGACACGAGCGATTACGCGGAGAATAACGTGCACGGTATGCCGCGCGTCAACAAGAAGGTGTCCGGTCTGATGAAGGACGAGAACAACGGCGCAATCATGACGGAGTTCGTGGGTCTCAGAGCAAAGATGTACACTTACAAGGTATTCGGACGCGACGACACCAGGAGAATAAAGGGTGTTAAAAGGAACGTAGTCGCGAAGAAGATCACGTTCGAGGATTACGTGGCGTGTCTGCGAAACGCGCGCGAGCTGAAGACGCGCCAGTCGTGCATACGCTCGACGTTGCACGAGGTTTACACAGTGTCGGAGCAAAAACTAGCTCTCAGTCCGCACGACGATAAGCGATACGTGACGTTGGACAGCGAGAAAACGCTTCCGTAAGGACATTACGGAATACCGCTGTAAAAAGAAGCAATATTATAGGCTTTCTAAAATTGTTTTATTGTACAAAATTAATAACACGTAAGAAACAAACCAATAAATGTGTAAACTTTTATTAATAATAAAGTACATTACGTTGCGCGTGTCCACAAATGTCTAATTATTTTCTGTTGCAACACAGACGCCTTATCTATCCACGAATTGTGCGAACTGTCCATTCCTAGCCACTTCACGTACGCTCGATTGCCGCGCTTACGCAGGACTTTTTCCATGAGATAGACGTCGGGATTGGAGACGCGTAGCAACTCGTGTTCGTAGAATCCTCCGGCTATCGCTTCTCCGCGAATGTCTTTCAGCAGATACGTAACAGGATTGGTCCTTTGTACTTTGGCTATGCAAAAGATCTCTGTGGTCCAATTGGGAGTGTAGCCTTTTTTGAAGATCGTTTTGAATTTGCTCACGCGCACCGGATCGTTGACTCGAAATCTCGCCGGCGCGGCAATCTTTGCGCGACTGTACACCGTGCGCAGCAGTTTTTCGGCGACGGCAGGCGTCACGTCCACCGGACGCATTCCGATCGTTCTGTGTCTGCGACGATTGTAATTCGACAAGAGGCGCGGCAGCGAACCTATCCACCTGTACGATCCCTGGAGCGTGAAGAGCTTCCACATGTCGTTTTTCAACGTGCGATTGAATCTCTCCACCACCGAAGTTTTCATCACCGAATACGTGGAGTAGTGATTCACCTTGTGCGCGTCGAAGACTGTGCGCGCGTCGGCGTTGTAGAATTCCTTTCCTTTGTCCGTTTGCAGATTCCTAGGGTGTCGCGCGTCATCGCGAAAGATCTTTCGAAGAGCCGTCGTGACCTCCTTTCCGCTCTTACTCTTGAGCGGGATCGCCCAGGCGTACTTGCTCAGCACATCGATGACCGTCAAAATGTAATTGTGGCCGGCGTTTTCGCGCGAATAGGGACGCATTTCGACCACGTCGGCCTGCCACAGGTCGTCGTAACCGCGCACCACGACGCGGCGGCGTGGAAAGTTTTTTCGCGTCGGTGCGTGCAATTCCTCCACGAGTCTTCGTTTTTCCACGTTCATTGTTTAAGAAGCTGTAAAACAGTCTTAATTGCAATGATTTCAACCTCGTGCTTATCTACGGTACTTTTCACAACAACAAACTCTTCTTTTATCGCATCACTTAAAGTCTTTCTGAGCTCCGCGATCGCTCCTTCGTAGCTCATGTTCGTCGTGTCGGTGCCTACCTCCGGCGCGGCCACGCGTCGTATCTTGCGCTCCGACACGTCGTAGGAATTTTCACGCAAGAGAAGCGCATCGTTTCGCAACGTCGCGATTTCGTCTCTTACACCTTGGTTCGCGTTTGTCACGATGACGCCTTTAAACTCTCGATCGACGGTGTTCTTGTTCTCGATTTCTTCGATCACGGCACTCTTGAACCGTTTGATCGCGTCCTCTACGTAACTCTTGTTCGTCGCGTCGGTACCGATATCCGGCGCGGCCACGCGTCGTATCTTGCGCTCCGACGCGTCGTAGGAATCCTCGTTCAAACGGAGCGCGTCGTTCTTCCTGATCTCATCGGTCACGACGCTCTTGAGCTGCCCGATCGCGCCCTCTACGTAGCTCTTGTTCGTCGCGTCGGTGCCGATCTCCGGCGCGGCTACCCGCCGTATCCGGCGCTCCCTCGCGTCGTAGGAGTTCCGATTGGAGAGGAGCGCGTCGTTCTTCACCGCCGCTATCTCGCCTTTCAATTCTTCGGTCGCGCTTCTCTTCGATCGTTCGATCGCGTTCTCGACGAAGCTCTTGTTCGTCGCGTCGGTGTCGATCTCCGGCGCGGCCACCCGCCGTATCTTGCGCTCCATCGCGTCGTAGAAATCTTCGCTCATGAAGAGCGCGTTGTTGCGCGCGTAATTGCGCAGGGACTCGATCGACGAGCGTAATCTCACCATGGACGCACCGTCGATTCCGTCACCGTTGCTTCGATTTGTCAGAGACATGCCGAACTTGTTCACGAACATCGCGGAGGCGCGGGAGAGCGCGCGATTCGTACTGCCGTCGCGATCGACGCGACCGATCAATTTATGACAAAACCGGCCTCGCGAAGTTCCTCGATTATCGACAGGATTTCGTTGTCGTGAGCGTTGTTGCCAGCCCGACGAGAGGCGTCTAGCAGTCGAAGTCGATCGACCAGCTCGTTGGGATCGTCTCAGTGAACGTAATCGATCGCGTTGTCGGTCAGTCGCATGGCCGACGGTAGCCCGGCACCTTTCGTAGTTCCAACTCTGTGAGACAGGTTTACGAGCGGCGCTATTATATTTTTGTATTACGGTCCCTTGTTACCCTTGACGGGATTGTCGGCTTTGCTGCCACGTTTGTGAGCGCTGGTGGAGAAAAGTATACTCTTGTACGTTAGTTTATCCTTGTCCGTGTAGATTTTAGCGTCGGGTTTTTCCATGAAAATCAACTCGTACAGGCCGCGCGTGCTCTTGTACCGTACACCGTCGATGACCATGGAGTCATCCGCGTTCACGTCGAATCGCTTGTTACCCAGCATCGTGTCTTTCTCGCCGAAATGCACTCCGTAAACAGTGTCGATCTCCTTGTTTTTGTCACCGCCCAGAAGAGCCCCCAAGTATTCCCGCCCTAACGGTCCTAGTTGGCTATTCAGAGCGTCACGACCTTCCGCCGTACTCAAAGATTTCCTGACGGACTTCTCCAACGTGGGAGGTGGAGTCGTCGTCTCCGAGACGATTTCGCGTTCTCTGGGCAAAAACTGGACCGAATCGGCGCGGATTGGCGTGGAGCTCATCACGGCCGTCGTCGCGGGAGCCGAACCAGCCGTGCTAGACGCGACTCTCTTATTTCCGCTGTCGTAGTTGTCCTGATTGGCGTGAATACGTCGTCGTAGTCCTCCCCGTAATCGCGCTCCAGGTCGGCGCCAGCATCGTCGTCGTCGCCGTTCTCGCTATCCTTCTTCGCTCTTTTCGTAGCTTTCACTTTTCTCGCGAGCGTATGGCTACCGCCACCGTCGTCGTCGTCGTCAATCTTGCCCGGTTTTTTACCCCTACGTTCCACGTCATCGGCGAGCCGTTTCAGAGGTTTGACGATAGGTTCGTACCTCTTTTTCAGAGCGATCTCGCTCACCATTTTCCGGCCCTGAGAGCGGCGTACTTCCTGCGAATCGAAGCGCGCGTTTTGGCTATTTCTCGCGCGGTATTCTCTCCCGCGATCGCGCTCATACTCGCGTCGTTCGGCGAAGCGTACTGATCGGCTCTACAGCACGGCGAAGTCGTGGAACCCCCGTCTGTACCGTCCACCTCGCAACGCGCTGTCCTTGTCTATCACGGCAAAACCGCGCGATATTCTCGATTTGTAGGTGCGTCGCCAACACTCGCGACAGAAGGCGCGAAACTCGTCGTACGACATATCGATGTTCACGTGATCGTCGTACATGTGTCGCAGATTGGTGCCGTCCTGCCTGAACAGGATCAACAGATTTGCGTTATCGCGCACGAGATGTTTCGGTATTTTGGCGTACGTCTGACAGAGGTAGAAGCAATCGATATTCGAATGTCGACCCATAGAAAAGTACTCCCTCATTCTGTCCTGCTTGTCGCAGGCCACATCATCGAAGACGAAGACCGAGTCGGGAAGCGCCTCGTCGGGCGGAACGACGTCGCGATTGTCGGCAAACACGCGATAGGTTCTCGTCCATAGGCTCGAACAATCGTTCGAGATATCGATTCTTCGGTTGTTGCAGAGATTTCGAGTACACGTATACGTTCTCGAAACAAAGACCGTGCGGCTGTTCCAGCAGACTCACCAGAACGTTTGTCTTACCCCAGTTAGAGGGATCGCAGATGATGCAACGTACGACGTTCGGTAAAAGAAGACCGTGTCTGCGCGATTTTCCGCTTCCTCCCTCGGTCACGCTCTACCTTGTCAGCGTTTTGCGATCCGCATTCGAGACTCCTATCGTCACCAACTGTCGCACGAATCGCATTGTGCCTTCTCTTTCTCTCTCTCGGTTTTTTCCTCAAGCGCGCGCTCGTTCGCGATGAGCTCCCGAGCGCCGGGGTAAGGAGAGCGGAGCACGGACGTTGTTTCGTTTCGTCGCGCGTGCGCAGACGCTTTGCGCGTAGGTATAAGTAGCGCGAGCGTGTCGCTGTATCCGTAGAAATTCGATCTAAGAAGCAACGAATCGTTCGCGTGCATCGGTGATCGAGATGTTTCCCATGATACTGACGGACAGGCGCGATATTCTCGATTTGACCGCCGAAGAGCTGGAATTCGTTCCGAAGATCGTTCTGTTGCGTAAATTTGGAGAATATGTGCACTTGGTGTGGGACCGTTTGCCCGAAAATATAAAAGCGGATTTCGAGGTGCAGAGATATCGCTCGTCTATGGAACATTACAATCGTCCGTGGCAGCGAACGCACATAGACGGTCCACCGCCGCTCGTCAAGGATTGCTACGAGTGCAACCGCGCGCTCACTCCAAACGGTGAGTCGTCGAAACGTTTCCGTTCGAATTAAAGAAGAGGAAGAAAAACCCTCTCGCAACCGCGACCGAATGCGCGGCGCCGGTCTACTCAATCGCGCGATAAACGCTCTTCCCTTCGAGCTGCATATACCCGGCTATCAGTTTTGCGGACCCGGTACGCGTCTAGCGAAGAGACTAGCGCGCGGCGATAAAGGCATCAATCCGTTGGACGCGGCGTGCCGCGAGCACGACGTCGCGTATTTGCGAACCGGCGAGTTCGCCGAACAATACGTCGCCGATTGATTGCTCGCCGAGAGGGCGTGCGAGCGCGTCACCGCGAAGGACTCGACGGTCAGTGAGAGACTCGCCACGGCGGCCGTATGGGCGGCTATGAAGGTGAAAACGAAACTAGGCATGGGTATAGAAAGGAAAAGAGGAAAAAAGAGGAAAGGAACGGGATCGAGCGGGAAGAACACGAGGACAAGGAGAAAGAGGCGGAGGATACTTCCGACAGCGAAACGCGGTGGCTTCTTGCCCTTCCTACCGATGTTGGGCGCGCTCGGTTCTTTGATCGGTGGCGCGGCTGGCGTGGCTAAAGCGGTGAGCGCCGGCAAAGCGGCGCAAAGGCAACTCGAGGAAGTGCAGCGACACAATCGCGCGATGGAGGGTCGCGGGTTGTACCTCGCGCCGTATAAGAAGCGCGGAGGTGGCGCAAGGAGAGTCGCCGGAAAAAAAATTTCGCGAAAGAAGACGTTAGCGGCGACGTCGGATCTGCCGCCGTACGGTGTCACGACGAACGAGCAGCTCGATCAATCGGCGCGTCGCCTACGCATACCGTTCTTCCGCGGGGTATTCATGCGCGACGCTCTGCCGACGAGGGTACGACACGCGGAGTGCGGCATCGTAAATCTCGACGACGCGGCGGGTCCGGGCACGCATTGGGTCGCTTACGCAAAGAAAGGGAACGCGGCGACGTACTTCGACGCGTTCGGAAATCTTCGTCCGCCGAGGGATCTCGCGCGATATCTCGGCGGTGACGGCGAAAGCGCGATCGTGATGTACAATCGTCGCGCGTTTCAGACGTTCGAGCAGAGAATCTGCGGACAGCTGTGCTGCGATTTCTTCGCGAGATCGATTGGGGGGAGTGGCGGAAGATCGACGTTCTCCCGCGATGTCGCTGACGCTCACGTTAACCGGAACCAGCAGCGTTCTCGCGGCGAGTCATTTTCCCGCTTTGGATCTGAGCGACGGCGAGTACGAGCTGGGTTTGGCGACTTTTGAGACGTACAACTTGATACCGAACGTTACGCCAGCGACCAATCGATTCTACTTCGGCGAGGACGACCGGAAGATCGTTGTTCCGGAAGGGTCGTACGAGCTGCGAGCCGTGAGCAGATATCTGCGCGCCGCTCTTCTTCATCGCGAACGTCGCGCCCGCGAGAAAGAGAAAAAGAAAGAAAAGAAAGAAAAACTGCAGGCCGATAGCGCTGGACGGGTAAAAGAAAAAAACCGAACGGAGAAGAACGACGACGACGATGATAACGACGGTTATCGCATATACGAGGACGAAGACGACGACGACGACAACGACGGTTATGGCATATATTTTTTTTTTATTTATTTATTATATATGAAATATTATATATGAATTATATATTATATATAATTATATATGAATTATATATGAAATATTATATATGAAAACGACAGTAAGAACGACGACGATGACGGTGGTGGGAGAACGATACTCGCTCTTTGCGCCAACGAGAATACCATGAGGAGCGAGATTAAATGCGCCTACAGAGTGAATTTTACAAAACCTAACAATATCGGTTCTCTTTTGGGTTTCTCGCGCGATCGTATCCTAAAACCGAACAAATGGTACGTTTCTGACGGACCCGTTGACGTCATGACCGTGAACATAATTCGCATCGAATGCAGCATCACCACGGGAGCGTACAGCAACGGACGCTCGGTGCACGCGATACACGAAATCGCGCCGAAAGTTCCACCGGTATATAAACTGTCAGAGACTCCGACGCAGATCATTTACCTCCCGATCGTTGTGCGAAACGTCACCAATATCACGGTGCGAATCGTGGATCAGAACGATCGATTGATCGACTTTTGCGGCAAGGAGATAACGATTAGACTGCACGTACGTCGTCGCCGCGGTTAGTGTGTGTGTGCGCGTATCTCCGCGATTTGAGGAGAGAGAGCGAGAAGGATGCTCGTTCTGAACGGATCGAGCGCGAATTGTACGAACGAGCGAGCTAGCCCGTTCTACGGCGAAATCGAAAGCGTAAGGAAGAGAAGAGGCGGTGGTGGTGAAGGAGGAAGGAGAGCCGTTCTCAGCAACGCCAACGTCAGGTTCCTACGATCGCTGGGTTTCGCCGTGAGAAACGCTTCGCCGCCGCGTCGTTTCCACATTGACGAAAGAAAAGACCATGGCCGACATTCTGAGTATCGGCGGTGAGCCGATCTTCGACGAGCGCATCGTCGGAATCGAGACTCACATGTATAACCCGTACGTCAACACGACGTTCGGGCACAACGACGAGATACGAATAACCATACAGCAGCAGGATCTGTATACACTGCCGTGCGACAGTTTCCTGTATGTCGAGGGACGACTCTATGACGACGCCGGCGGCGCGGCAACGTCGGAGGCGACGAGATTCGATACGAACTCGACGGCGTGAAGATCGACCGGTGTAGAAACGTCGGAATAACCAGCACGATAAAGAACGTGTCGCTGACCGCCGAACGAGCCAGGAGAGCCCATCCCGTCAATTCAACTTTTACGCCTTTGAATATTTTCTTGGGTTTCTGCGAGGACTACAAACGCGTGGTGATAAACACGCGATACAAACTTATCCTGATACGCTCTCGTAGCGACCACAACTGCGTCGTAGATCCGAAGAAAATCGTACCGAGAGATCCGGCCAAGGATCCTAAAATTACACTACTAAAAGTACAATGGCGTATGCCGCACGTGGCGTTAAACGACGTGACTAAACTGTTGCTATTGCGAACGTTGGAGAGCGGACGATTTCTGAGCGCGGGCTTTCGCTCTTGGGACCTGTACGAATTTCCCCTGCTGCAGAGCACGACCAAAGCATTCGTGGGCCGTGAAAGCCGCGCCGCAGTTGGAGAAGCCGCGATACGTCATATTCGTGCTGCAGACCGGACGGCGAAACGAATTTACGGTTCGATCATTGCGCGCTCGCCAACGTGAAATTGTATCTCAACTCGGAATTCTATCCCTACGACGACGTGAACGCGGATTTCGAGAGCGACAAGTTTGCCGTGCTGTACGAGATGTACGCGAAATTTCGAGGAGCGTACTACGGGGACAGTCGCGACGACGCGCTCTTCTCCCCGCGCGAATTCGCGCGTGTAGCTCCGCTCGTGGTGATTGATTGTTCCCGCCAAAACGAAGCGGTGAAGAGCGCCACCGTGGACGTGCGCATCGAATTCAAATGCAAGGAAAACGTTCCGCCGAAGACCACCGCCTTTTGTCTCATCGTTCACGATCGCGTCATTGAGGTCCACTGACCAACGTGGTGCGCAAAATTATCTAACGGAAAGATGCGATTGTGGGACACCACATCCCGGAAATGAGAGATATATAAATACGGAGATCCTTCGATCGTTCCTCAGATCCCGTTAAGAATGAACAGCTTGAGTGTGAATTGTTCGACGCGCACCGACTCAATGGCCGCAGCTGCAACGACGACGACAATCTTCGTCGACCTGCAGGGATTCGTGGTGAGCGACAGATTCGTCGCGAAGGAGGTGGCCGTGCTCCGAAGCGAGACGCGCGAACTCGCGCATCACGGTTTCGCGCGCCGATGGCGTGGGACCTTCTCACGAACGCCGAGAAAGCGAGGGCTAACTGGCTGATGGCGAACCATCACGGCTTCCGTTGGAAAGACGGGGACGTGGACTATCGCCTAGCCAGGTCGATTATTCGACGCGCGGTGTGCGATGACCTGGGTGAGAGAAGAGAGACGCCCGGCGCGCGGATATACGTGAAAGAACTCGAAAAGAAGAGGTGGCTGGAGGAGATCCTCGGCGACGCCGTTCGCGACGTCGACGCGACGATCGAGACCATCGACGACGAGTACGACGACATCGATCGATTGGAATTTCTTCGGGCCGATCGGGCGTTTCGCTGCGGACGTCATCAACGGTGCTGCGCTATGGAGAACGTAATGAAGTTGCGCGACTGGTGGAACGAGCGACGTGATTGTTTTTCCAGCATCAACTCAACGGATCAAATATAAATATGTATC
Organism: Temnothorax curvispinosus; assembly: GCF_003070985.1. Classification (NCBI taxonomy): domain Eukaryota; kingdom Metazoa; phylum Arthropoda; class Insecta; order Hymenoptera; family Formicidae; genus Temnothorax; species Temnothorax curvispinosus. Next base: position 9,602 of record NW_020220543.1, on the reverse strand, counting down.
CATTTATGTATATATATAATATTTTAATCAATAATAAAAAACTGATGCAAAATCGACGAACAAAATTATTCATTTTTTTCCGCATACTTACACCGCATATACATTATACATATAATCGTGCTCGATAACGCCGAGCGCGAGAGCGACAGCGTCGAGCGCGCGAGACGACCGCGAACGATGCGTAAGCGAACGAGACCGTCGAACTCGAAGAAGAACGGTGGAACGCGAGAGCGAGTGATAACGCCGAGCGCGAAACTGAGCATAGTCGGAAGCGTCAAGCGGAAGCGCAATATCGGCGGCAGGAGCGTCTAATCTCGTTATAATTCGCACGTATTTATCTTTATATAATACTTATTTATTATTATATTTATAGCTATAAATCACAGATTTTTGTATAACAGATTTCATAATGCAAATAAAAGAGAATTATATTTATTTGATATTAAACATTACATCTATATAGTTATTCAATATTTACTTATATTACTCGTTTGTTGTATTTATTTTTTATCATTTTCACTTATTTATTTGCTATTGGGGAGGAGGGGGTGGGCCAGCCTTCACCGACGTCGTCGTCGTAGTCGTCGACGTTTATCAGGTCGGCGTCGACGTCTATCAGGTTGACATTCCCGTCCTCACCGTTGCCGTCTTCGTCGTCGCCATCGTCGTCGCAACATGCATCGCGAAGCTGCTCCGTCGATGTATCGAGTCGCGCAGCATCCCGATACATGCTGCGAATCCGAGCGGCGTATAAACGCATGTGGTTCTTTGATTTTTTGAGCACCGATAGGATGAGTTCTCTGCGCAAAAAAATACATATTATTAATAACAGAATATATAAATGAATATATACATGTTTATATAAATAAATATATAAATAATATAAAGATGATAAATAAACAAAACAATTTCCGTCGCCAGCAAATAATTCAAAATAAGTCGTTTTATTTTCGACCCAACTGGCCAATTAAAACAATATTGCACGACGTTTCGACCGAATTCCGGTCCTTATCAAGTGCTATTAATTTAAGTTACACCGATCCGCATAACAAATTGCATCGTTGACGTGGTGTCCTGACAACGTCAAGACAAACGCAAAACTAAACAAAAGAGAAAATAATACATTTAACAATAGAAAAACTATACAAAATCGTTACAATATCACGCTGGTCAAAAACAATAAAATTAATTAACACTGTAAAAATTGATTAAAAGCTTACAATTCCTATGCGTTCCAAAACAAACGGTAAAATCAAAACGTCACCAGCCATATCGAGGCACAACGTCCGAACAGTAAGACAGTCAAAGTCGAAATGAATTTGTCAAACGTAATCCGCGGATAGCAAACGGCGCTCTGATGGAAAAACGAGCAGAACCGAATATACAGGGCCGACTAAGTGATACCTATGACCCGGTTATAAATAGATGGCAGGCTCTCAGTATCGTTTTGTAAATTGACTGTGCAATCATGTTTTTTAATGAAAAACATTTCCGATATTTCTCTTTTTTTGAAATGTTTTTCTTTGTATAAAATTTTCGGGTGTTGCCACTTGAAATCATGATTGTGTGTAAGGCGATGTTTGCTCACAACAGAATGATTATCTACATTTTTCTTAATTGGCCAGTTTTAATTGGCCAGTTGGGTCGAAAATAAAACGACTTATTATAAAGATGATAAATAAATATAGGTATAAATGTTTATAATATAAATAATTAAATGTAAATACTGTTATTTTTTATTTTTTGATATAACAATATAATTTTGCGTTTGTCAAAACTTACATTCGATTGAACATCCGTGCGTCCTCGTCAACGCGAATCGTTACTTCCAGACAGGGCGGCGCTCTATCGATAATATTCCTGAGGCGATGCTGCAGCTGCAGCATCGCCTCGCGTAAGTCGTCCGTAGCCCTAGCTACGGACAAAACCTGAACTTGCAGCACATTGGCAATTTTCTTCAAGTTGGCAATTTTCTCCATAGCGTTTTTTTATACAAAAATTCCGGTCACTAGCTTGAAACACTACTTGTGGTTGGACTACGCACAAGTCTAGCCTCGAGTCCTTATATATCGAGGATGTGCAATAAAATAAGGAAGTGCGATCGAAGAAGGGATGTGCAATCAAAGAAGGATATTGCGCGATGAGAACTATTTATAATATTTATATATATACAAAATAGCGTTTTCCATAGAGAGAGAAATTGCGTTTCTTTTTTATCAAACCGACCAAAGTCCACCGGAATCGCCGACGCATTTTTCCACCCCGAGACCCCCGCCACCACCTGTCCGCGCTATCGCTAACGAGCATCCCACGTAGACCGCGCGTCGCGTTCATATCGCGACGCGCCGTCATCGCTAATAAAAGAAGCAGGATATTGTGTAATAAAAACTATTTTAAAAAATTATCCTTTGCACAGAGAGGAAGAAATGCATTTTTTATCAAACGGACTCACCCGCCGGAATCGACGCATTTCTTCCGCCCCGAGACCCCGCTGCCACCTGTCCGCGTTATCGGCAACGAACGTCATCACGTAGACCGCGCGCGGCGATCGCGCTCATATCGCGAGACGCCGTTATCGCAGTTTCGCCGTATCTCTCGCTCTCTCTCGTTCTCGACGATGTGGCTCGCGCGCGTAATTGCGTTAACCGCGTGTTTTATCACCGCGAGGTGCATCACTCCCACGGACGAGAATTACGCACATACGATCGATTACCTGCAGAAATACGGATATCTGACCGAAGATGTGGACGCGTTTCCAGCTCAGAGACGAAACGACGTTCTTCGCAACGCCATCGATGAATTTCAACAATACTACGGTCTGCCCGGCGATGGAACGCTCGACAACCAAACGCTGCAATTGATGCTAAACCGCGATGTGGTTTCCAAGATATCCTAAAACACGGAACGAGAGCGAGTCTATCCAAATGGCCGAGGACTCACTTGCGGTGGAAGTTTTCCGTAGGGACTCAGGACGATTTGAATACCGCGCAGGCCGCGTTTAACCTGTGGTTGCAGCATTCGGCATTGACGTTCGAACGCTCCGAAACGAATCCCGACATTATAATATCTTTTCGAACTTTACGTCACGGTAACACAAATGTCGACGTAAACGGCCCAAATTGCTCGGCCAAATTCGACAGTCCCGGTAACGTGCTCGCCCACGCGCATTTCCTGACGGACGTAGCGGGGTTCGTCTCTGAGATACACGTCGACGGGGACAAGCCGTGGCATATTCACGTCGGTAAACATCCCGCGGATAAGTTCTCCCTGCATTACACGCTGACCCATGAGATCGGCCACTCTCTCGGATTGGCGCACAATAAGCGCAGAACATCGGTGATGTTTGCGTTCACGCCCGACAAGCAGTATCCGGTTAAGCTCGACAAATCCGACATTCTCGACGTTCAACGTTTGTACGGTGAAAAAGTTATAAACGAGCCCCCGCGGACGCCGGCGCTGCCGCCACCGCTACCGCCGCCAATGCTGGACCTGTGCACCATTGATCGCGTGAACGGGATATTAATTTTGGAAAATCGTATGTACATCTCGTACAGGCGTTACGTTTGGTCGATCGATCTCGACGGTAGGACGTACAATGGACCTCTAGCCCTTTCGAATCACATGTGCTTTCTTCACGACAATTACACGCGCGTGACCGCCGCCTATCAATCCCTGTCCGGTGATCTCATGGTGTTCGTAGATAATTTGGTATACATGGTTCAATATCCGGAATTTACGCTTCGACCAAGTTGGCCGAGGACCTTGCAATAACTCGGATTTCCCAAACGAACGATAATCAACGGAGCGGTAAACACCCACAGAGGACGTTCCTTCGTGGTGTTCAACGGTAATTCGGTGGGCGAGATAAACGAATGCAACAAGAGAGTTGGCATATTTACGGCTTTCGAGGCGACGTTTCCCAGAATACCGACCGGCGTAACGTTGATCTTCCGATACGTCGACGACAATCTGTACTTCACCACTCGGACGCAGTTCTACAGATTCAACGAATTTACGAAAACCGTCACTGCTGCCGGTAAATTCGATCTATGGCTGTTGAATATCGTTTGTCCTAAGACCGAACTGTTGCAACAGTTGCGCGATCTTCTCGATCAAATTGTACGCGTCGGCGATTTAACGTCACTGGCGAGCTATTCGGACGATGACGACGATTCGGGCGTTCAGCTTTCCGATCGCCGTACCAACCGAAGGATCTAGAGTACCCGCGCAAATCCCCACCACACATCGCGCGATATAAGTAAGAACTTTTCTACTTATACCGATGTGTTCTCCCCAAAGCATCAGTAACGCGTCGTCAGCCGAATACGACGCGTCGAAAAAAAATCAGAAACGAACGATACTACTACAACGTGTGCGCGAAATGTTGTCGACGTTGACCGATCGACCCGCGCCGAGGGATCTTTCCCCTCGCGAGACGGATTTGGAGGTGAACGACAACGGCAAAAGACGAAAGATCGAATCGGCGGACGATCATCATCACCATCATCGGGAGTCGCGGTGGTTCAGTTCTCATCCTCCCACCGACATGCCCGCTGACTTGCCTGCGGTACGCATCCTGACGACGCGTTATCTGCTGACGACGACTGGCTACAAATACATAACCATAGGTATCACGATTAAGTCACCGTGGTACAGTATGCATTATACGCCTTCGTACGTGGATATCGCTCTGGGAGACAAACAAGGCGGGAGGTCTTCCTGACACTCGATATGTGGAAAGGGCTAGTCAAACGTAAACGCGAGATACTGTCGTGTCTGCAATCCAACCTCGCCGATGGAACCCGCCCCCCCTCAACGATATCGATCGGTGGACTGACGCTGCAATTCACATCGATCAACAACCTGCCGATCTTACGTATGGAGCTACCCAACGCGACTCGTCTGGCGATGTCGCTTAAAACCCTGCTCACGCTATACGATCTTCAACTTTGCGTCGATCGCGTCGTCTCGGCGCTGAGCGCGGCGACCGAGGAAGTCGACGCGAAGTATTCGCGCCATCGGGAGATAGCCGCCAACGCGATCAAGGCGGGAACTTCGGTTAAAACTGCGATACTGAAGAGCAAATTCTTCGATCCTAACAATATCGTTAACTGCGAGATTACCGCGCTCTGTTTCCAATCCTAATGTCACGACGCACATACGCACAAAAAAATGTAAACGCGTTTCGACTTTTGTATATATATTTTATTTTTCTCAAAATAAAACTACATATGTCATCTATGTGTTCTCTCTCTTTCTTTTTCCCTCCTTCCAGATCCGTACCTATCTCGATACGATCCCGCGCTTCCTAGATCCCCCGACTCCGCTTACTCCACAATCACCGCGATTGCGTCATCTACGATACGTAGTAGAGAAAGATCGAAACCAAAACGAACAAGAACGAAGAACGGATATCGTGACTGTGAAAAAAATAACGACTTTGAACACGTTCGAACGCGTTTTCGCGCGCTCACCCACACTGCCGCGCGGGACGTCGAGCAGAGCGACCTTGAACGAATTTGAACGCGTTCGAACGAGTTTAAACGTGATCGATAACGCGGTGACGAATCGGGCCGGATTTCCGCGCGCGACCGATAACGCGGTCGATAACGCGGTCGATAACGCGGTCGATAATGCGGATCCGCCGATCCAAGCGCCCCCTCGGAACGTCCGCGTTTGACGATCCCCTACCCCCCACCCCGGTGCCAACGTTGTGGCGCGAAATTCCCCATCACCCGCCTAGGGAATTTACATCTTTCAGGTTACCACAAAATACTGTCATCTGATTGGACAGCCTCGAGTTTGTTTTCAAATCTGATTGGACAGCGATAAAAACTTGTCCAATTACTAGTAAATCGCGTGGGGAATTTTTTTCCCGCAGTTTCCCCCCCCCCCCCGATAAACCATTCCCCTTCCCCTCGATCCCTTCGCCCATCTCTTATGGCGTTTCCCCCGCGTGCGCGCGGCCCGCCCCGCTTCCCCCCGGAGGTACCTGAGCTCCGATGTATAGTCTCTTCAACTACTCTCGCCGACATCTTAATGAACCAACCACTCTCGCGCGGAAAAGTGATAGTAATACATATCGACAGCGCGATACATATCGACTCAAGACACATCAACTTCTCGATCAAAATTAATTTTTTTAAGTTTTATTTCTTTTCTTCTTCTTCTTTTTATTTTATAAAACCTTGATTGTAAAAAAATGTAAGAATTGTACACAGCAAATATAAATTTCTTTATAATTTTTGGTTGGCGCTCGTTTTGTATATAATTGTAATATAGTGGTTTGTCGCATGTATATAATATTGATATAGTTGTTGATTCGCGTATATTCATTGTATATTAGTGTTCGGAAGCGCGAGGTTGCGCGGGAAGGCGCGAGGTGAAGGACAACCACAAGAAAGTTCACAGCACGTAACCAAATTTAAGAGTTTATAATGTTCTATATTTACAGTATTTACAGAAATTGAAAAAACGTAGAAAGCGGTAGCACGCACAGGCGTTAGAATGGCAAGCGGCGATAGCAAGCAGAATAGATTTCCTTGCGGAAAGCGGTGTAACTCAGCGGTGTATAAAGCGGTCGTATAGCGATACGTGTTGCGAGCGAAAAAACCGTACGAAAGCGTACTCTGCTCGCCGCGGCACGGCGAAGGGCTTTTATCACCTCCCGAAACGAGGCTCTTTCCAGAAATTTCCACCCATTTTCGGGAAGGTGATTGGCCCTCGGCGACCTACGTCACCGTGCCTGCGTCATGGTTCAATTCGACGATCGTTACATGTTTTCGCCAAAATTGTTTACAGCTTGTATCCTTCCTTTGTTTGAGGCCATGTTATTGCGAACCGTTAGCTTGACTTTGTTATTGCCAGAATGTTCTTGAAAGCGAATATTGGAAGGATCCATGCTGTGAATTTGCAGCGATGCGATTTTTGTAATGTGAGATGTTACGCGAATATTCATTGTCGCAAGCGTGCATGCGTTGTCATGCAACCGAACGCGGTTTTCGAGATGCCGTTTTTCACGATCTCAAACAATTAGTCATTAAGCTCCTGATCGTTAGAGTTACCGTCGGTAATTGCGATATCGTGATTTGGGACTCGCGCGAAACGTTGGCGGACGCGACAGGTGTCAATATTTGCGCGACTCACCCGACTCGTGCTGCCCGCCCACGGGTGGCCCGCAATTATTTGGAACTATGAGTACTCGCTCCGGCCGCAATTCGCAGGTGCGTGAGCCGAGGAGTACCGTGAGGAATTCGCTGTTTGAACGTGGACTCGACAACACACATTTTTGGACACTCACCGTTCGGAGTTGATCGAGTGAACTGCACATTTGGAGCACGACAAGTCGTCTCAGTAATCTCGGGCCTTGCTTGCTTGCCTCTTGCACATATGCCTGCTATACCGCCTGCTTGCCCGTATTGCACGTTTTGTCTGCCTGCCTGCTGCGGCACTTGAGTGCCTGCACATCCTAGCCTGCTGCACGCCTTCCGCTCTCCAGCACCACAGAGAGGACCGGAAGCCACGAGGCCACCACGAGAACATCGGGCAACGAAACGGTGAGTCGCTTTTCGTTTGCTCTCTCGCTTTATTCGCCTAAAGCCTGATCTACAATGTGCTCTTTGCTTCCTGTTTTTTGCTCTTAACCTGTTTGCGACTATCCCGTATTTCGCAACTGCGTCGCGTAACGCGATGTTTTTTGTTCTCTGTCGCCTAAGATGAAAATTGACGAACTTCAGAAGAGACAAGAAACATCACGTTACACGACGGAATTGCGAAATACGAGATAGTCGCAAAGAGGTTAAAAGCAAAAAACAGAAAACAAAGAGCACATTGTAGATCAGCCTTAATTGAAATCGTGAGGGGATTGCCTCTCTGGTTCTTCGAACCACCCTAATACAGGCCAATCGCGAATCCGGGGAGCGATTAATACCCCCCCGAGCAATTTTATTATAATTATAATTATTATTAAAATAATTATAAATTATAGCATTAATTATATATATTATTACTTCAAAATTAAATTCTATGATCCCTTTTAGCACATTAAATTAGAAAAACTTGGAAAAAATACAGTCAATATCAATTTTTTTTAAGTTACATTAATTCTTTCTACATTTTTCATTTATATTATAAATATATCGTTGTGAATGATGTAAATATTATAAATAGTTTGCAAAAAAATGGAGATATTAATTACGAAAAACCATCGATACGTGTTGCGAAATTAATATATTTCGAAAGTGTACTCTGACAAAACGTGAAACTTTAAATTTATAATACATGTATATAAATGAGTTCATGATTGCCATTGGCGGACCTTATTATTATTAAAGCTACAACTACATCTATCGTAACGCTTTGATCATGGTCGTAAGCAATGAAGCCGTCGTAAACCGTACATCTATGTATAATATATCTATAAACACATTTTTTTTTGCACGTCGAGAAAGCTGACAAGTTAGGTTATGTTGTAACACGCTAGACAAGCGTCGTAATCGTAAAGAGTTCAAGCTGAATCAACTCATACGATGAGCTTACGATAGCGATTACGACGAGCGTTACGATCGCTTACGGTGAACATTACGATAGATGTAGTTGTAGCTTAAGACGTAATCGTTACACATTACTTTTCCAGTACAGTGGAACAACTATACAACAATGATCATATCTAGTACAATATTTTATATATACAATATAATAATTCATCATACTGTAGAATCAAATAATCCTATCCGCGCAAAATTTAAGCGTTGCACATGTATCAAGCATACATATTATTCAAAATTAATAAATCTTTCGAGAATTGCAAGATTTCACCGAATTATTCCGCAAAAATTTAAATAGCTGCCGAAAATTTATTTATTACGGCAATATAAAGAAGATATATGTAATATGGAGAGAATTTATAAAAGGTTGCAGAGAAAAAATATTGAACGTTGAGAGTAACGCCAGTTCTCCGAGAAAACCATTTTTCAAAAAAAAAAAAAAAATGGAAGAGTGCAAATATAAAAAATAGATCGGTAAAGGTAATGTTATACGTAATAAACTGATATTCGTTTCGAAAAATGATTGAATCCCCCGTTAAAAATTACGTTTCGCGATATTGCGTCGGCGGACGGCGAGTATCGACGCTAAACGACTTGCTACCCATCGATCGCATCTCTGCTCGATAATTCATTTATATCTTTTTTGTAGGAAAAATCAATACCACCACGAATCATAGAAATAAAAGATTTAATTGTAATTCAAATCTTGTTTTATATGTTTATTAAAAAATAACATATATACTAAATATATAAAGTAAAAAAAGTGTTAATCTGTGTTTACATTTTTTATTTTTTTTGTCGTCTTTATCATCTTCATCGTTTTCCTTACCCTTACTACTTTTCCCAGCCTCTTTTTTTTGTCTTCTTCATCGTATTTATCGTTTTTCTTTCGCTTGCTACATTTGTTAGCCTCTATCCCATTACTACGTTTTTTCTCTGCTTGCTTTTGAAATTCTTTATCCTCTGCGTTCTTTTTTCTCTGCTTGATCCTTTTCATAGGCTATCATGACATTTACCAGCAAATCGTCCAAACCCTCATCGAGTACTAAATATAAG
>NW_020220542.1:4804-43884 GCF_003070985.1 Temnothorax curvispinosus | reverse complement strand
ATTTAGAGAATCGTAAAGCGCAAAGTAAACAGTTGTTGCCGCATCGCGATCTTCTCTCGTACCACCTCAAATCTCCCTCGGATTCCTCGCCTCGCGTCGTGAGAGCTCTCCTTGATTTTTCCCCATCTGCCGTAGCTCCGGGTATTCCGGAAGGGAGTGTCTGCTGAGAGCAATCTGCGAGACCTCGGAGTTCCCGCTCCGACACAACGGGTTGATCGGCGACATCATGCACGTAATCTTCACGTAAGTTCTACCGTTGATATTAACGATAACGACCGAAACTTTATGATACATTCATGGATATCATTAGCCCGAGTCCTAATGCATTCGCTATTCGGAAAAGAGCTCATACATTAAACGATTTATACACAATGTCGTTTTCAGAAATAAACTATGTAAATCTTGATTATAAATTCGCTGTTGAATCTCCTTCCTCGCGCGTTGCACGGTATTGTTCGGCGTATGAAACAGGCCAAAAGATGCATACACGAGTTTTCTCTCTTTCTGTAAAAAAAAAAAAAAAATAGAGGAGAAAGGAGGAATAGGAGAGCCGCTCGCGGGCCTCTTTTTTTCAGCCGGAAACGCGGTGTTCCAAGGCGCTGCAAATTGGAGTAGATACGCGCCGTAGAAAAGCAAATTTGGCTTCCTCGCAGTAACCCCCGTCCACCCTATAGAGACGTGCTTCCGCTCGACTCGGCTTCGACCCTTCTCGCGGAATAAGCTCTCCAGGAACGTATGAATAAAGGACACGGACCCGCGGGCGAAAACGACATTGTCGTTGTCGACGTCGCATACCGCGGCGAACGAACACGAAGTGCTCCTATATGTGCTTTGCACAATATCGCATAATGCGTTGATGAATCGCGTACACCGCGTCTATATGAAACGACGTGTGAGCTCTTCTACTTTCGTGTCCTACGTGCGTTTGTCATATTATGTAAATTGGCACACGTTTCGCTTTGCGAAACGAAACGCATGAAACTAGCTTTACTCGCTGAAGGACGCTTAACTATTTTCTCGCGGAACATTCCGCGGTTGAGGCTCTTCGATTCGTCAGATATTTTTTAAACTTTAAATAGTTCTCCATTCTAGCTATTAGAGCGAGTTCCGCTAACGACCCTTCTCGCATCTGGGACGGAAAATGCGGGCGCGCAAAGTACACAAACGACGGGAAAGCACGGTCGTCTCTTTAAGATTTTTGTATCCCGACACGCAACTCCGCGCATCGTCGCGTCCCGACGATGATAACGACAATGCGCGGCTTTCCGTCTCCCGAGGGGAAAAAAAAGAACACAAAGGGAGCTCGTTTCGCGTCTTCGTTCTTAGCGCCACGCTGCCTAACGTTGATGCATTATTACACCCGGCTCGGATGCATCCTCATCTCTTTTTGACTGCCAGAAGAAACGTGAAATTACGAGGGGATTCCGTGTCTCTTTTTGCGAAGTGTTACAGTCTCAGGAGAGATTCTTCCTGGCGAACCGCCGATCGCCACAAGTCACGGGAAACCACGTTAGAAACGGGATAAGAGAAACAACGGCGAGATTCGAGAAATAGTCCGTCACATCGACATCTATTAATAATATCTCAATACAAAATCAATATAACAACGGTAAACGTTTCTGTTATTAAAATTTCCACGTACGTTGCAGTTTGGAAAAAAGATTCGGCAGACGCTTATACACCGCGCTTTTTCATTGTTTTCTTCGTTGCGCAAGAAATGCCGAATAAACTCCATTCGGTCTATACGAGATAACAAAAACAAAGTCGCGAAGTTACGCGTGTATTTAAATTTTAATAAAAACCAGTAATAAACTTTTCGAAACGCCCGGCACTCCAGTGGACGGAAAACGCGGTGCGATACCGCTCGTTTGGATATTCCATGATGTGTCTTGCAATGGGACTCACTCCCGCGAGTCCGGAAAAAAACTCGCGAAACATCACCGTGAAGGGAATATTTTTCATTCGGTTCGTTTTCAGCACGCAGGATATTCAAGATTTATCGTCTCTCATCGAGAAGGGGGACTCTCGCGTACACCCTCAGAGAGAGACAAGGGATTGCGAGAGGCAGAAATCGGCGGAAGGGCGCGGTGGGCGGATGGGAGAAAGGAGAAAAAAAACAGAGAACGAGAACGAAATAAAACTCCAATAAACCGATCGTATCGCTGTAACAAAAGACGATATAAAAATTGGGCCGGCGGAATCGGTTTTTCTCGAAATGACGATTATCATGCAGGCAGCAGAATGCCGGGGTTGGTTTTTGCCGTCGCGACTGCCGCGTTCCGAGCGAAAAATGTCGACGGAAAATGAAGATCACTCGTGTGATTACGAAAAAAAAAACTCATACAGTTCCTTCAGGTTATTGTTCGCGGATATGCGGATGTTATCAGACGTGCACATTCACGGTGTGGAAGCTTTCTAATTTCCCTGAATGTTGAAATGCCAAAAGATCATATCGTGGTTTTCAGCGGAATCAAGATACACGGTGAAACACTTCGAAAAAATGTAAATCCTCAGACAAGATTCTCTAAAACCTTCGCGAGCGTTTAGAGTATGCGACATTACAAATTAAAAAATCGTAATAAATGTTCATCACCTTTTCTTATAACAATCTTTGTGTCACATTCTTGAATAAAAAAAGAAATCCCTTTAACGCTGAAAATGTTATACGTAAATAAATGCTCACGTAAGTACTACGAGACGACATTGTTACGATTTAATTATATTAGAGAATTCTGCTTTCAGTCCAAGTACTTCGAGACACGAGGGATTGCCGCGAGATGTTGTCGAGGCCGAACTGGTCGGCCGCAATGAAAGCTGCTCCAAGTACCAACCGCAGTGCCCACTGGGACTCTTCGACTTGATTGGAGTCCTCGCGTGATCCCGGAAAAATCGTCACAAGTTTACCGTGCCACTTTCGCAAAGCAAACAATCTAATTGCGCCGCCATTGGAAACATAGTCTTGGTGCCTATTGGAAATCTCGGCGATTCACAGAGTTATTCTACGTTGGATGGAAACATGGTCGAGAACTCTGATGACATCGAACAATAACAAAATTGAGAATTTAACGAGAGGAAACGTTTCTGGATGCACGTGTATTTCAACGTGCACATATGTATGTACTGTAAATATCATGTAAAAAGCGATTGTGTTAAAACATAAACCGTTTTTTAAATAAAATATTGCTTATATTAATTCCTTTCTTATTTTAATATACGTGATGATAACTTCTTTTTTCCTTTAAAATTTTCAATTAATCTTCAAATTTATATATGTATATGTGATATTCGGTGATATCGCTATTATACCTACGCTACGTTGACAAGTTTGCAATAAAATCTTTAGTCTTCTTTATAAACTTCCACATTCCCGCGTCAAAGATTTTTCACTGCGTGTATCCTTTTACTTGTTACATCGCGAAGTTATTAGATCATCAAAACTCCGCGCTGAACGGAAACCGTTATTTTGCTCTCACGCGATGATATAGCAAAGAGTTCTACGGATATATCCGCCGTTTATTCACAGTTTATTACCTAAGAACCTTCCGCACGGAAGCGCGGAAACGGAGAAACGACGAGTATTATATCGAATTATCGCGAGGGAACGTATTTATATACTTGCTCGTAATTGCCGTGTGATCGTAAATCCCAAATGGACGAAGGATAAGAGTTATTGCCACATTTCTCCAGCTTAGCTTCCGTATTTGCTTCTAAACGAGGCGGCGTTAAAGTTAATTCAGTGCAGGCTGGGAAAAAAATCTCGCTGAGAAAGAATTATATATTTATACCGAAATAATAATATCGTCACAACTAATACGCGAGCGATAAAAATGAATAAAATAAAATAAATTATACTATGTCCTAGTAATATTTGTAATATTAACTATTGCTAAAGTTATCTTTATAAGATATATCAGATATAGATTGAAAAAGTTATCATCTATAAAATCATAAAATTAAGAATATACAGAAACAGGCGAGTTTCTTAAAAATTTAAAATATTAAAAATGTTGCATCTTTCTCGTTTGTTTTCTCGCATTATCTAAGCACGCAACATGCAATACAGCCAGTCGTTAGAATTGTAGGTCAGTAAACGTTTGAGATAAGCGATTTTCAGGTCAAAATGTTTTTAAATTTTCTGTTCCCTCGGATTATATCTCGGGGGAGTTCATGAGAAAACCGCGTATCGGCCGACGAAAAAGTTTCGCGACAATAATTCAAGCGGTAACTCGCGCGCAAAATAAAATTCCACAAGGAAATTCGTCGAAAGTCCGAGCCGCACTGTAAAATTTCCGACTTTATACCCGAAGTTTCCAAAAATACACTAAATTTTACAATCGCTATAGATAGAGAAGCCCGGGGATTTCTGACACCTATGAAAAGCAAAGCCGGAGCATTTCGCAGCGTCGAGTTCGCGAAAACTTCGACTGTCTCGCATAAGAAATTTAAAAGCAATGCGCTCTCCCGCGCGTGAATTGTTTACAGGCAACCACATTCTTTGTCAGTACCCTGTCAATTTTCCTACGTTACGAAATTAGGTAACAAAATTGTTGGCGCAATCCACAATGCAATCTTCTCTCGCGTAGATAGATGTGTGCAACGTATAAAATATATATTATATATACTTAATCCTCAAACTGTACACCGATGATCTGAGATACGTTTTTTTTGGTTGGGAAAGAGAGCAGTGTAATTTTTTTTACTCCCCAGTAATATGGAATATACTTGGCTTATACGCTTTCGCCAAATCAGTACGAAAACTGTTTTTATAACGCGCATTCGCACCGGAGACGGCGAAAGTATTCAAGTCGCGTGAAAATAGGGTTGCTCCTCCGCATGGATGCGCCTTTAGAAAATTCCCTACGCGTGCAACGCACTTGAGAAAAACTTCGCATCTTCTCAAAAGTTATGAAGTCGTAAATGTTAAACTCGCATGGAAAAATAACATCTCCAAACATTCTTCCATTTCCTCAACATATTTCCCACCCTCGTCGGTGTACTCCTGGCGAAGGGTGCGTCGCCTTCGACGCGTGAACGAACCTCTGGGCCTATTCTGTAACTCTTAACGACAGTTTCGTTATCGTTATACTTGTGTTGCGCAGATATTATGTATAGTAAAAAAGCTGCGCAAAACGACGATATAACGATAACGAAACTGTCGTTAAGAGTTACAGAATAGGCCCACTGTGGTCTCACGCGGAAAATTTCAAGCGAGCCCTCCGCCGAGCGCTAATCAAATCGTTAAATTCTGTTTGAGCGGTTCGCGGTGTGCATAAACCGGGACGATAATCCGAAATTAATCTCTTCTGATTCAATAGTTATCACGAATCTCTGCTCGCTCTATTGGCGATGATTCCATTTCACATCGATTCTTTACATTTCGACCGCGTGTATCAGCGACGCAACATTGTTTGTATAACAGTGCTGATAAGAATTGAGTTGCTTTCCGAGCAAAACTTGAATATTCGTTGTCGGGTAAAAACACGCGACGTTATTTTTTAACATGCATTTTGTCGACCTCACGTTACGGGGGTTATTAAAAATTATCCTTGTGAGATATCTTTAGAGATGTTTACGACACTCTCTCGATATCTTACTTTCGATATTGAATGCTGTATCAATATATTTTAGCTGTAGTTAGATGTACCTAAGCTAAGAGAAAACTGAGAGTAAGGTATCGAATGAAAGGTCGAGAGCATTTTCGTTTGGCCACAAAACCTTTGCTGGGAAAAATTTATTCCGTATACGTCAAAGAACACGCGATCGTACGGGATAAGAATAAAGCAAATACTCTTGACAAAAGATAAAAGCAAGATATGTTTTAAAGAAAAGGCCAGAAGTTTGTTCGTGTATCTATTCAGAGAAGTGGATCATCGCTACTGGTTTTGCTATATGCTAAGCTAAAAAAGGCCCGTCTCGACAATATCATTGTGTTACGTCGAAGATTCCGCAAGCAATAAAATTTGGTTTCCGCCGTTTCCGAGATACAACACGGTTTATTAGCATTTTAAGACGTTTCCCGGGATGAATTATGGACCTTTCGATAGCGAAATACGTACATCACGCTCGAAACTATCCTCTCGTGTCCGGAATGATCGGTTGGAAAGAAAAAAGAAGAAATACGAGGCACCGCTTTTCGCGCCAGCGGCGAAGTATGCTAAATAATCTTGACGGATGACTCATGTGAATGTGATACGCGACAGATCGCCGTTGTGCACGCGACTGGTCGCTTGGTTTCACATTCTCATCTATATGTATGTATACAATACATGTATATTCTATATAAGGAGACACTGACGTCCCACAGGATAGCCCATCCTGTGAAGCAATAGAGCAAATGTTCCGTCATCGTCCCGCACGATGAATGATGTTTGGCGAGACAAATGGGGTGCCCCTAAGAGCAATAGCGTCGCGGATAGGAAATGTCCGCGCGTCTTCGTCTATGTCCCGTATACTATGTCCCGAAGCGGTTTCGGAAGTTCGGTCATTTAAAACAGCTTCGACAGCTAATTGAAAAACTTGTACAATGGCGTAGCGCGCGATGTAAATAAAGAGTAACGTGGCGCTAGGTAGAAGTATGTCCGGCAATACGATCGGGAGAGAGCAGCCCCCGATAATTGATTGCCGAGTAATTAATAAATCCTTGGCGGTTGGCACGTTATTGTGTCGTTGGCATCTGGCCCAATGTTTAGTCTGACACTGTTTGTATGAATATATCTGGCGGTCGACGCTTATGTCAAAAAGGAGCTTCCATGCCACTCATGCAGATTACGTTATGATAAATTATATTTATATAAGATAAATGTACGTGAATGTGTGTGTTTTAGAGAGGCAAATCCAGTGTGTTGTTCGCGGGAAATGACATTCGCGAGCTTTGTTATTTATTCCCATTGGTGACATCGGAGAATGTCCGTCTTTCTAATATAAATATTAGTAATTAATTAATGTTTGAAATTCGTTTTATATTAAATATGTTGTCCCCGTTTATCCGTCAGATGGACACACGTTAGTCGCTTCCGCCGCTCGATGTTTTTCCTTCTACGGAAGAAACGGGGAGAGTGACAAATGAAGGAGAAATTGCATTGAGTTTGCGGAAAGGGCGTCTCGGTCCTTAAGTATCGTCGACAATGGAGCAAGAAGTCTTCCCCTTTTAAGCCGAATTCACGTTTTCACCACACAGTTATACAGAATAGCAAAAGCAATTTCGTCGCAGGCAGTTTGTTAATATAACAGTATGTTGTAATAACTAAAAAGTAAAAAAAAACGCGAAGAAAAAAATCGATCAACTATATATCTTTCTTTCTTATAATACCGTATGATAAATCGTTAGATTGGATAACAAAATATCGCGATTAAATCAGAGAGAATCAAACAAGTTGACACTCATTTGATAAAAATCGTTGCCTCTTCATTTCATTAAACTAAATAGGCTTTCAGATTAAATCAATTTCATAACAAACAAAAAAAGGTATCAATTGTTTCTCATATAAATACCTTACGGATTGCGGCGAATTAATTTCGTTCTTCATTTCCTCAATTAAAATTGATCAACTTCATAATGAGTCAGATCGAATTTTCCTTAATTTTTTAACGAATTGAAAAGAATATCAGTCAACTTCATAATGAGTCAGATCAGATTTCCCTTAATTTTTTAACGAATTGAAAAGAATAGTTATCTGCCAGTTATTTGCGGCGTGATTGCCGATTCACCGCTCTGCTATTCGAGACATCCAAGACTAACAGCGTTCCGACGTTAAGCGACTGTGAAGGCCTCTAACGTCCCCCATCAGCATACGCCATGGGGATGGAACTCGATATGCGCTACCAGCTAAGCGTAAACGACAATATGCAAATTTCCCATACTCGTCGGATCGGATTTAAATGTGGCGCATCTCACGAACGACCGCGTCTACGTACAGTCTGGTGAACCAACGATATCGCGTGTATTCGCCGAGGAATGACGTTCGTCTATCGATAGGACGATCGTCGTATTGTTGCTCGCGAATATAAAACGATCGAACGACGCGGGATCAGCTATCCACGCGGAAAAAAATACGCGTGGATAATCTCCAGACATCCCGAAGAAATTCGGCCGACAAATTTCTTCGCGTACGACACGACGTTTTGCAGCTGTGTGTACGTGTGTGAGTATCTATCTAGGCACCCATACACATACTGCATCCGCACGCACACAGATACAAACACACGTACGGAATCCGTTCTATCTCGCTCGCGCGCACAGGGAAATGCTGGCGCTTATTGGAGAAATCCCGTTTAAGGGATTGAGCGACAGCCAGAACGGAATCACGGAAGAGTGCAGCTAATCAATCTTCAGAAGCAGATAAGATGAATCGTTCGAGGGAAGCAATTGTTAGACATCGCCGAGCGGACGTAATTAAATTATCGGCGATTTGAAGGAACGTCGCGTCCGTCTGTCGCTGCATCGCAATATCGTGAGAGTGATTTTCATTATCCCCTAACGCGGCATTATGACATCAAATAAAATCGAATATCCGACGGGATGCCCTAATTATCTCACCACGAACCGCGTTAAGTAATTTCAAGCAGGTAAATAGCCCCCCCCCATTGATAAGCTCCTCGACACGTGTACCGGGCGGAGATTTGCATATCGGGGTGGGAAATTCGTATGCATAACTTTGCACGCGTGAAAGTTCACGAAAGTGAGGGTCCTCGAGTGAATCGGTGCTATCAGGAGAATCGAGGATATCCCAAAGTCTCTCTCTGAGCGAATCTCGATGAGAAGTTTACCTCGCCCCGCCGCGCGCCGCTCTCGCGAGGACTGTTATTGTTTGGGATATTTCTTAAACGACGAATCCCGCGGAAGTTCACCGCTTTCCAAAGAGAATGGCACGCTACTCGGCGTTGCGCGCCATTCTCTTTTATTAAAACGCCGTTCCCCGAAATATCTATAATAAATTCGGAGAAAAAACATAAAGGAAATATTATTTTCGACTTTTCGAAAGTTTTTCGCAAAAATTCTATTCGCGCAGATCGAACTACTTTTGTGCGCTAGATTGATCCAAATTTGGAGCATGCGGGCGTACATCGTCGTCGCCGCCTTCGCTGATCGGTGTCTCTCTCGATTTTGCCAATCCAATTTCCGTCAACAACGACTCGTCAACAACTTGTAAAGCTCTGCCACGAAAAACAAAGCCACTGACATCGTCGAAGTCGATGCCAAGTCGATTTGGAGGAAGACGACTGGAAGAAAAACCTTGATGTCGAGATTAGAAGACGATCCCTGGCGCTTTAAAGAACAAAGTGACCTCGGACCTACTCTACTTCTAAGGTGCAGAGATCGTTTTTCAATGTCGCGTATTCAGCGCGCGCGGGCGATACACCCCGCGATATTATTTGACGGGCATTATTCGCGCGGCGCGAAAAGCCGACCGGCCGCGGGAAAAGGGAAAACGCGTAATGACGAAGTCCCACGTGATTAATCTCCCGGAAGAACAAAAGTTCGGACTTGCGAACTTTTCCTTGTTAAATATGGATACCGTGACAAAAATCCGCGCGCAACTCCGCGCGCGTGATAATGGCGAGGCGGAGGGCGCGCGATATATAACGACGACTCTCTCTCTCTCTCTCTCTCTCTCTCCCTCTCTTCACCCAGGGCGGAGGTGCCGGCTAACGAGCCTGAAACTCAAGTCGCAGCCTCGCGCGCGGGAGGGAAGAGCGTTAGGAAAATGTCTCCGCGGGTGTTAAGAGACTTTACCGCGACGCGACGTGGAAAATGTACTTAGATTTGCGATACCGCGCTATCGCGAAATTCGTATCGCGGAGATGTAAGTGTGAATATAAAGTGGATACGGACTAGAATAATCTTCCTGAATTTCCGTGGAAACGTGTACGGCAAGAAGTTCAGACAGACTCATTAAGCTCGAGAAAGCGGTTGAAGCTCTGCTCGCGTAGCTTTTGTAAAATGCATAATAGCCATGAAATATTACAATTTGTGGAAATAAATAACTCCGTCGCTCAACATCGCTTGCACTGTTTGACGAAGGGACGATTAAAATTTTTTAAATAGAATCTCGGTTGTTGCCGGTTGTTTGATTATTGCCATTATTAAAATTGTGACTATTTCTACCGTTTCCTTTTACACACAATTATCATTTTATTAAAATGTAGTACGACGCTCGAATTTCAATGTATTCCGCGTTGCGAACGACATTATATAACGAAATTAGAGGCTAACGTATCGAAATACTTGATCAATTCCGGTAATCTCATCGTATGCCATATTTCGCGAGAAGCTTTTTTCCACGAAAATGCATCCAATAGTCTGCTACATAATTCACTAATCCTAATCCGAACGCTCCACAATTCGCTAATTGAATTGTATTTTTCGACTAAATTGGAAAAACCGAGGGAAAAACAAAATTAATGCTAAATCGCGGCACTCTCTCCCTAAATTGGGGATAATGAATCAATTCTTTAAATAATAATGTAATTTACAAAAAATTGTACCAATACATTTATAAGGAATAATAATTTAATTATATTATTATTATTCAACTCCTTAATGCATCTGTCGCCCCAATCGAAGGAAAACTGTACGAGAATGATACATATAAATATGATTATTCGAAACAAACAGTGTAGCATACTGCTTCGCTATATCATTGTTGTACAGAATTTTAATCGAAAATTTTAACTCTGTCTCTTGCTGTTCTCCAGAAAAGAGGTTCCTCGACACACTGCATCACATCCGTTATTCGTATTTTCATAGGGCTCACGACAGAAAAAGACTTGCGAGAATTCTACAAGGAAGGACAAATGATTTTTTTCGCAAAACCGGATATGAAAAAAAAGAGGCCATAAGAGAAGAAAGACGGGTTATCGCGGGAGATAACGCGACCCCATTTCTCATGGATTCTTTCAATTCTTTGTCTTGGAAATTTCGTGATGATTGAGTACGTGTCACGTGTAAAAAAGAGCAGTAAAAAATATTTTAGGCTGTTCTGCACTAGTCGCGAGTGTCGCGACCTTTATTTAACTGACGGATACTGATTGATGGAATCCAGCATCTGTATTCCTCCTTGGCAGGAATCTCGAGAAAGATTATCGTTTTTAATTTTCGACGTTATGCATCAGAGAAACTTCTTCGTCCTGCCACTTCTAACAATCAGAGATATCATCGGATGTACAAAAAGTAAACACAATGAAATAACGGACAGCGAAGCGCGGCGTTGTCGTTATTGCCGCAAACAAACGAGAATGAAGCGAGGAGGGATCATCGATGACCATCGCGGCATTTCAATCTTCTCTTTTATCCGCGACGTTTTTCCCATTCGGCGGATTGCGCGCGTCGCGGATGGATTTCGTACGCGAACGGAAAGCGGCTGCCCGGGCTGCCCCGTCGATGGAAGAGACGGGTCGGAAACGTCGGAGGATTTTGCGTCGAGGACGAAGGGGCAGGGCGGGAAGGGTGGCTTGATTGTGGCTCCCAGTCCCCGGCGAGTCCAAGAGAAATTGCGTTTCCTAGCCGCGTACATCTGGCGAACCCCGCGTCATTTCGTTTAAACAAGCCGCGCGACCGTCCCGATCCTGTCCTCCATCAACCCTGTCCGCGTTGCACAGGCCCTTTGCGCGAAGACTTCCCATTTTGCGGGAACCTTAGCTGCGCCGTTCTGTGTGATGGACGCTTTGATTACAGTCCGGCAAATAATCCCGGCATACCATTTTCGGCGCTATCCAAGGCGGAATTCAAAACGAGAGAAAGAGAGAGAGAGAGAGAGAGAGAGAGAGAGAGAGAGAGAACGCTGCGCGCCAAACGAACTCCAGACTAGAAGCCTTTAATCCTTTTTTGTGTAATTTATCTTTCACGAGGCGTTTTCTCCCCTGTGGTTGTACTTGATTAATACGCCTGGAGTAAAGCGAGATAATGTAAAAGAAGATATCTCGCGGGGTCTATCTCATAGATAGAATATACATTGATTATTTTACGCGAATGTAAAATAACTCACGGGGGACTGTGAACAACGTAACAGTGTAACGACAGATTTTTAAATTTAATTGAAGGATATTATATGAATTTCTTTTCCGTACTATAGTACTCAATATTTAGCTTCTCTCTGTATGTTACTATTAAAACTATTTTTGATAAGAGACATTTAATAGTGATTAATATCCTACAATAAGATTACATGCAAATATAATGTTATTATAAACATTCTTATATAATTTCTGATTATGTAATTATGAAATTTTGTATTTATAAATATAATTACCTACACAAAATCTTTTTAGCACGTGTACTAGAATATAAACGCAGCCAAAATTCCAAGATAAAAAAGTAGCCCAAATTTATTTTTTAATTTATATTGTATGAATATATAAAACATTCTTCTAAAAATATTATCGATTAAACCATGCTACAGTTGTTTAAACATATGTTATCTCAAAGTTTGATTATAGAAAATAAACTTAATACAACGACACATTCAATATCGTTAAGTGTGCGCTACTTACTGCTACTTAATGCGCCTTCGATATCAAAGATTTCGACGTTTCCTCTTTTGCACAAGCGCGCGTTTTATCCGGGAGCAAGAAGGTCTCCTGCGCTGAAAGGGCTCTTTTAAATCGGACAACTTTAAATTGCGATTCCGAGTAGCTGCCGAGTAGCGTCGAAGAAATGCGCGTTTCTCAATAAGAGCATGATCGAGCAAGAAAGGAAAAAAATCGCACCGTGTAAAAGATGCATGAACTTACGAAGAAGCACTTGCATTTCAAATACAGACGATAAATATTTAAAATTAGATTTCCTTTGTACGAGAGTCGCGAAAAATCGTATAAGATGCATTAAAATCAACATTTATATAAAAAATATACTATCTTTTTTTATATAAAATTTTTGAGAATATATCCAACTGATATATTCTAATATTAACTCTCTAATTTATTTATTTAAATCCTTTCTCCAATGTTAATCAAATCAGAGTATATATTTTAATAAAAAATAAAAGATATTTGGCGCCATATGTCGCTCTTGTGTAAAAGAACAAAATCCAAGATTTCATAAAAAATTATTATTCCCCAGAGTTTGAGAGCTTATTGCTCTACTTCCAGAGAATCGTTCGAACAAAGTCCGAGAATGCTAAGTCACCTGGAAATTAGTGTCGCAGTGTCATTAGTGCCAAAAAAGGGCTCTGACAAAGACAAAACCCGGCAGCTCCATTGGCCGACCCCAATTCCCTAAAGTCGATCTACGGCGAGAGGATAAAATCGCATCCTTATCACTCGGAGGTCTGGGTATATGTACTACGTATCCGATTAAGGGCTGACAAAGCTAATTTGAAGAAGCGCGCATTTGGGACCGGACGTGTTAGAGGAGGACCAATATGGGAGTTGATAAGTGAAAAGGGCGAGTTCTTAAAAGAAAGAAAATATGGACTCGTCTCTCAGCACAGCGGAAGTAAAAGACGTATTCTGAGAAAGACCGTAGGGAGGGCAGGAGGTATCGTTTGGGTCACACGACTGAGCCGGGAGATCGCTCTTCAGAAACGCTCTTCAGGATCTAACGCGATCCGAGAACTTCAGGAAAAATCGCACGGGCACGTAAGGGATGTTGAAGCAGAGGGAATCGGAGTGACTAGACTCTGACGTGAGTTTTTCAGGAGATTCGTGAGAAAAGATGTAAACCCATGCAGGACGCGCAATATTGTGCGCTTCAGTAATCCTCAACCGGTTAAAAGGAACAATTAAAAACGTTCAATTGTCATTATGAAAAAGCGAAAGATATCTCGCGCGAAAGGTAATTACTTAAATAGGGTAGCTCCTGGCGTTGTCTTATAGGTAACCGATTACTCGGAAGGATTTAATTACTACCGCGAACGTTAATTCGCTGGAGCTAATTATGATTTCAAAACAAATTAAAAAGAACCCCTGAATATTGATTTTATTAGGCAATTACGAACGGCACACAATGTTCCCAAACCGATTTCTCTTACGGAAAGAAAATAGGTCATTCTAAAAGAAAGTTCGCGATCATTTTCAGAGAGTTGCCGAGTTTTCGAATTTAAATTAAAGTTCCACGGCTTTCGATCAAAGTTGTGATCGTTTGATTAATAATGTTAGGCCAGCGTTGTCGCGACCTCTGCTTAACGCTATCGAGGGGAATAGTTCCCGAATTTTTTTTCCTCCGCGAATAACGAACGTCATGCATTCTCATTGAATCGAGTAACTAATTGCATTCCAACCGGGGACGAAAAAGCCGGAAGGAGAGCTTTTTCCGGTATTAATTAACGCGAAGTTATTGGTTCCGCGTGTCAATTTGAAGGGTATTCAGATTTTCCAGACTACATACGCTCCAATATTTAATGTCTTTTATACATAGTATTCCACGTCGACGCTGATATGGCAGATAGCCCAGCTGATCCGGAATCGAATTTGTCTTGCTATAAATATCATACGCCCATTATATATGATAATACATAATGAGCGTCTGATATTAACGCATTTATATCTAATAACCGACGAATATAAATGTTGCTCGTAAAATAAAAATATTACTGCAGCTCTTATCTCTCGTAATGTATCCTGAAAATCTTCAAAAATAGAAAAGAACATTCTTCTTTACAGCTATATTCACACTGAAAGTGGACGTTTAATGCCTTTATAATGGTGTTGAGTCAGCGCGAAATAACCGCACGGAATTTACGTGTCAATCTACCGTCTTTACATGGGATTTTCCGAACGGAAATTGGAAGCAGATTCTGAAATACGCAACCGCGATGGGAAAGGTCGAAATGACATTGCTCGGCGAACGAGAAACTCGAGGAAGCCGTTTCCTCCCTCCGCGTGTGCGGTGCAATCCGCGGTCGTCGATAAACGATGCCGCGAAATAATCGAAGAAACGTCATACGCGTATCGAAAATATAAAAAGATCACGGTCGAGTACAAATTAAAATGGGAAATTGAAAATTTGTGGCGACAAATTCTCGACGGCGCGGCGACGACAAATCGAACTTTAAACTCATCACGTATAGATGAAAAATAATTCGCCAATAATCTGGCAGAATTGAAGGTATACGATTATTGAATCGAAAAAATTACCTTGTGCAACTTTATCGCAAAACATCATTTCTTAATTTTATTTACACGGCAAAGCTGATAAAATTGATGTCGACTGATCATCAAGTCCGCTTTAATCACCGCGTCAAATTAACTGCGCCCGCAATTTCATTATGAGAGGATCTCTCCCGGAGTCCGATAAGACGGTAGACGACACTTTTTCTTGAAAGACGAACAGATAGGGCGCATCCATGGTAATCTCGTCGTTTAACCCGATTAACCCTCCGGTCGTCGATCTTGACCGGTCGAGACACAAGCTATATACGGGATCTCCGGACGGGCTAGACACCACGAAGAATCGTCCGCCACAATCGATCGTTCGGCTATCGGGCCGAATCGAGAGTTGGCAGAGATCACGAATAATAATGGTCGACGCCGGGATTCTTAAGACTAGTCGCGACGGACGAATCGGTGGATTTCGAGAATGAAAAGGGTTCGAACGAGAATCGCCACGGATAATGGAGCTGTCGCGCATGCGAACGGATTAATTTTTCTACCCGCGAAAAAAGAATGAAGGGACATGAGACCATTCAAAGTTGAAGACTAAAGTGCAAATTTATTTTCTTTTTTTTTCATCTAGTAAAAGTAAGGTCCGCCGATATATTAATTCACGTGTCTCAAACGGATGTTGAAAATAGATGCGCGTCAGAATTACCTACATTCAACTCGACGCGCGATTAATGTTAGCATGTAATTTTCCGCAAACAGAATGGTGTGCGTCGAGTATTAGTAACTCGGAATTCAAGCGTCGAAGGCCAACAAACAAAAATCAACGCGCAAACGTATAGCTGCAAGTGAAATACATCGAATAGAATAATGGAACGCAGAATTCAATCGGTTTCGAACTATTCTGAATAAAATTCATTTTTAAGTTATATTTTATGCACCGTGCGTGCATCTTTCCTTCGATCTTTTATGGTCTTAGGAGAAAAGATTCATGGATAAAATGAGAAAAAATCTCTTATCACGTGCTGTAAAATTCTCTTTGGTAGAGCACAGGTGTAATGAAAGAGAAGTCAAAATAAAATAAAATCCTAATTTTTAAAAATCAATCTTAAAAGTCAAGTTTAAATAATGCTGACGTTCGCGACAATGAGCTATCTCATAATCAACAATTAAGCTATATATCTGGATCAAAATATCGTTCGCTATATATAATTGCATTTTATGTTTCAGGTTAACAATAAGATTTCTTTTTGCTGATTAAGGATTCTGCAATCAGATATGCAAGGGATCGGAGATATCGCTGAGACGATATCAAACCTCGTATCAAACGCGTAATATAATCAGGCGGCACGCGTGTTCCATATAAGTTTCCCGGTAAATCCGAAACGAATCCCGAGGAATCTCGACTTTCTTCCCGTCTTTCCCGCGCGGCGCGGCAATATCCTTAGATAGTAACCTCATCCGCCTCTGGTCCGCCTTCGGAAATTATTCGATCTCAGTTGCTGCTTGCCGCCTGACGGAATAAATGCTTACCCTAACACTTTTGGCCTCTGTTTGCGCATCCCGTCGCACCCCCTTGCGATTCGTAAACGTTTCGCCGAGTCGAAAACCGAGATGGGGCGCAGCAGGGGCGGCTCGTGGAATGCCCTCGTACGTGGCTTGCAAGGTAGATGGGTACGACGTTAACTCGCGGTGCACGGAATCGGGTTAATCGATTTCCGGATAACGTACGGACACGAGACACACGTGCGCCACGTACGCGTGCCTACAGGCGCCTACGAGGGAAGGAGGGAGAGAGGAAAAAAGGAAGAGAGAAAAAGAGAGGCTCGTTTGAACGTATCGGGACCGATACGAACAATATATCGCGTGCCGCGATAAAAAGAGTAACAAGACGAACGATGCTGCGATTACTTTTAGCTCTGTAAAAAGTAAAATTGCTCTGAAAAATGTATACGTTTATGTATATGTACGTCCAAAAGATTCAGCGCCTTTAATATGTTTTGCACATAAAAAAAAGCCAATCTCGTTGTAATTATCGATTATGGTTCTGCGTCCCTGATTCAAATAACGTGTTACCCCCTTTCGCTCTTCCCGTTTCTGATTATACGATTATAGCTTCATGACCGCGTTAATTCTCATTAAGTCGTAAATCGCCCAACCCGACTACCGGCGCGGCCAAGTAAGCTCATAATCGTCTCTCGCTTCTCTCGTGCCGCTCAAAGCCGAGCGTCAAACTTGAGTGTAAGTGGAGGACGAAACTCGTCTGACGTGGCCTGGAGCGATTCCGGGGTGGCGAGCGCATGACGACAGGCAGGTAGATAGGTAAAGAAGAAAGCGGTGGTTCCGGACAGTACGGGACAGTATTTAATGCGGTTGCCGTCCGTTTGCGGCCGTCGACAGCGCCGGGTAAGTCGGGGCTCTGGGACGCGGCTTTTATGCGATGTAATTCCGATGCAAATCTGTCTGTTGAACTTTTCACCCGCGTCGCGTCGCGCCGGCCTGCGGTCGTGCGCCACTACTCCGGTACTCCAGTACTCCGTATAATATGTGCCAAATATTATGCATCTTATCCCTCCAATCGCGAATTGTGCGTTTGAATGCTCGAATTCGCAGCTGCTTTATCTAGTTGCGTTGCAATTTGCTAAATTGATCGAATCGAAACTGAATGAATCAAATTGTTAACTCTAACAATGACTCTAGTTAAGCCTTAAGGATAGAAATCAGTTATATTCTATTGTGCCTAGCGCTAATTTATAAGATTTTACCCACCCGCCTTTAATAATATCTTGACAATAACTACTATTATGTTTTACCCATTACCCATACAAATTAATAACTCATCTTATGTATTAACAGCCGCTTAGGCGATCGATGTATCTTATTACACTTCTTTTGTAAAGTAATAACTGAAGATTCTAAATAATAAAATATATATATATTATTACGTTGCTACTTAGTGATTGCACTACTTATTTTACTTAAAAAAAAAAAATAATAAAAGCACCTCTTTTTCACATGACTCGTATGACTCATTGATCTAATGTAAAAATTCTCTCTTTCGCCATAACATCAATTTCCATAATAATGTAACATGTCGATGCACGTTGCTTTTACAGTTTATTACTTTCGCGACAATTCCTTCCTTGATATTCGAACTATACGACGTCGAACCGAGATGGGATGAATTTTTGCGAAGACACAGACACAAACGTGCGTTACAGATGCGGATGTTCATTCGCCGTTCAGTCATTCACCCTCCAGAATCCATCCTCTCGCAATCATCCCGTCGAACCCATTCGGTCTGGGGTGCGCGTGGATCGACGCTGGAAAGGTTGTCGTTTAAATCACATGGGCGGGGCTGAGAATCCCGGATACCGACCAGGAGCCGCCATCTGCACACCGCACGGCGAACAACCCCCTGAGCCAGAATTCACCCCCGCGACCTGGTCCGAGGGATGAAATCTTGTTCGCTCGGACTTGCATAACCCTTGCACGTGGCCGCCCTTCGATCACTTTACAATCTTAATTTCTTATTCTATGACTTGATATTATTCTAATATTATTTTACACACACATTTCAACCCCCTGTTTAAATCCATTTTTGTTTATCTCGATACATCTCAAAGCTTTTTGCATTACGTGTCATATAAAATTATAAACAAAATTTTCTTCTGAACTCTAATACGGATTATATTATAGATTGTCTAAGGTGAACTTAAAAACTCATGCGAATTATGAACCTAAAATTGAGTTATTAATATAATTATAAATAATATAAAATAATCTCGCCATTTCTTCAGACAGGTTTCCGAAGTTCACAGGTTCCGAAGTTATATTCTTACATTTTTCATTTTGATAGAATCTTTAAGATCTTCAAAAGAACGTAAGCGAAAATGTGAAATATTCATAAGATCTCCAGTCTTTTGCTCTTATAAATCGCGTGAAAATAACGGAAAAATTTAACACGAACTAGCGCTGCCTTTATATATCGGCACTTCGTTTAAATGGCTCAGCCCTGCATTTTTCGAATTTCTCGCGCTATTTACCCGCCGCGATCACTTTTTTTTTTATGTTCGCGCGACGACAATAGTGCGAATGCGTTCCGGCGCTGCGCCCCCGTTCGCCCCGCACCATTGCCTCTTCCTCATTGCACACACGAGGAGGCTGCGTCTCGCATTCCGCGGCCTCGCGGAAAATTGCGGCGAAAAATCCCCGGCGTTGTTCCACGTATAGCTGTCGGGCCTCGTAAAAAACCTTTCCCGCGCGCACGTGATTCCATAAATCTCGCATCCTTTATTTCAATGAGCGCGCGATATTGCTCGACTTACTCGCGCGGGAGAAAAATAACAAAGGTGAGAATTGCCAGACGTAATTCACCCCTCGTCGAGCAACACCCGCTGGCGGAGATTTCTCCACGACGCGACGGTATAATAGTCAGAGCGAGAGAACGATATGGCTCTCGCATCGATTGGTAATTTTAAAAATAATATTGCTTTAGTACCGGGACAGATAATAAAAAGAGTTTAATGAAATGTGTACATAATAGGGAGTCTCGTTAAAAAATAGCAAAAAAGTAATCTCAGAAACATAAAATTCGCTATATACGTATGTGCTTTTACGTTATTTTTCTTAGTTATTTTTTTCCAGTATCCTCGTGGAAGCGCGACGCCGGTTCGCAATATGGATATGGATCGACGCGAACGTCGATAACGGATAACACGTGCGCGGACTGTAAATGCAAACGCGGGATAAATTTAAAAGAAACCGGCTCGGAAGGGCCAGAGGTAACGTTCTCGAAAATCGGAGTATGCGGTGACAATCGCGTGTACACACAATGCAAGTGGAGGCGCACTTCGTGACCCAAAAATACCCTGCCACCCACCTCTGAGCGAATGCCACGAATGTTCGGGTCGCAAGGCGCGACGGAGACCACTAAATTCATGGCGCGCTAATCAATAATGTATTTAGTGTGCGAAACTTCGTGCCGGGATATATTCTAGCTGGGGACCACCACTGGCGAAAGGTGGTGGCCGAGCATTGTTCTGCGGCATCCAGGCCCGCGTGTCCGGCGGTCGGCCCGCTATCGTAAAGACCCGTGGAATAATTACGAGTTTCGCCGCATTGAATCAGGAATGTACCAAACAAGGCAGAAACAGCCGACCTGCAATTCCATTATTAATTCAATTAGTGCTAGACGCATATTGATCGCGGGATTAATACATCCCGCGGACCATAATCTCATTCCGACATCTGAACAACTGAAGCCGGCCGATATCGCGCCGTTCGTATCGGTATACACGGGATGTCGCGGATTGATCGTAACTTGTCGTAAATACGCGCTTTTGTATTAATTTCTTATGTAATAAAAATACTCAGATGTTTTTGATAATTAATTTTTTGAATAACACATTTTGAGCCGACATAGGACCAAGAATTCTTCAAGAAATAGAAAACGAAATATTAATCTTCGTTTAATTACAAGGCGATTTTACTCTAAATTCATTTTAATTTCAGACATAGTTACCGAATGTTTTTAACGAATATTTGAAAGTTGAGAAGATTAATCGAAGAATCAATAGATAAAACGAAACGCGAGAGATAAATCTAAAATATCGAATAACGCACCTTGTTTTTCATCAAGGTAAAGTGGTTTTAAAATGTAATCTTGATGGGATTTAGAATATTTCAGTTTCAAACAACTGGTTTCTGTAAACAAAAAAAACAAAAAAAACAAATTTTGCGAAGCGCACAAACACAAGATTATCGCTTTGGCGGTATTAACAATAATTATATTCGCATGAATAAAATATTGACAATGTACACTCCATTAGTGCTGAAATAAGTTTAAATAAAACATTGACATAAAAATAGCGTTAAAACGCGTTTGAAACATGTAAAGTGATAAATATTAAAAATATTTATATCGAACAAATTGAAAAAAATAAAATTCTTTGATGGCACAACGCTAAACATGATTCGCAAAGATTTAAATCACTACACGTCGCTCTATTAGCATCAGAACGTGCATAACGAGACGAGAAACGGTTACCGCAGCCTGATAACGACTGCAATTATTAGCCTTGCGCAAACTAACATAATTTTTATTTCGCACACGCTTAAACTGTGTACAAACCGCCACTTTGCCACTCGGCAAAAACCTCGTGCAAGATTCACGTGTCCAGTTGTACGCTAGAGAAATGAAAAAGTGAGTATTCGATACCGAGGTTATTCTCTACGCAAGCAACGGTAAAAATTAAGAAAAATGCGATCGCGAAGTTAAAAGATATACGATAATACGTGAACGATAAGAGGAGACTACAAACACTTTATTAACGCGTACCTGACACGAACCGCCTGTCGTGGAAAATATTTTTTTTTCTTCCTTGCTTTATTTTCGCGAGCGAAAATCGCGCAATTGCACGTGAAACAATCGAATTGGCCGATAGGTATTTGCATACGCGCGAAAACCTATGAGGCGACCGCAAAATCAAAACAGCTCGCGAAATAAAGAAATGAACAAACAGAGACGCGTGTCCCTTTTTTTTTACCGACACATCGACCATCCCACGTATAAATTCCGAATGAACAATATTGCGAGCGATATCACGAGCACGCTCGATGAAACTCCGAAAATATCATTTCAGTATCTAAACATTGCAACTATTTATTTTACAAAACAAATTTAAGTGTTGTCGTTACATAGCTTTTTCCCTCCGATCGTTTCCCGAATTCGTTAATAATAAAAACTACATAAAAACTTGTAACTAAAATCGAGCGATCGTTGACTAAAATGTGAAATATTGAAATTTTTTAAATAATTATTTAAACGGATTAAAATGAGAAATAAGTAAACAACCGAGGAAAAAAAGTACCATTAAATAAATCATTGATAAGGGATAAGTACCATAAATTAAATCATCTCTTTTCAAACCAATTAATTTTGTTTCCAAAGATTAAAAATAGTAAGTACGAAATGTTTTAAAAACCATAATTAAATACGAGTAACATAGGTGATGAAATTTTCATTAAATCTTGACATATTTCAGAAATTATGTTACGATGCTGGCTCTCTTGATGTGGTACTTTATGAAGTCAACACATGTATCAGGAGTGAAAAATATTACACACGGTGTATCGAGGCATATACGATCTATCGGATTTCCCGAGGGTAGCGCTTCAGGGGTACAGTGGATCAATCATTCATTTTTCATCTACTAATGTGTCTCGGACTGTACGGGCAGTCTGTTAACTCAATATTAATCATTCGCACTTCAAGCGCACTTCTGAAGTGTGATCAGATAAAAAAATCGAAGAAACCCGAAATAAACGTTTGTTTTAACATAACGGTAATTCCTACTCAACAATATTGAAAAGAATATCGAAAAAAATCACTTTATCCATCGCTAAAGAAATCATGATAAGAAACGTTCACTACAATTTGCTTTTAGCAATCTATAGCACATCTATAAAACTTGCAGATACTTTTCGCTTTGTAAATCAATATACCGACATGTTTCGAGAAATTAGGCTCATTGAAGGTTAAATTGATTAATCATTTTCTTTAAATGGGATTTAATCTGATTCGTAGATATTCTTCGCTCTGGGAATTCCCATAGATATTCCAGACAAATCTATAGCGGTGTCGTTTTATTTCGAAGCGAATTACGGATTGCCATACAAATGGAATTCGAGTTACTTCTACGAGGGAAGTTACTATGCAAAACGAAGT
Source organism: Temnothorax curvispinosus (assembly GCF_003070985.1). Classification (NCBI taxonomy): domain Eukaryota; kingdom Metazoa; phylum Arthropoda; class Insecta; order Hymenoptera; family Formicidae; genus Temnothorax; species Temnothorax curvispinosus. The sequence continues at coordinate 21,119 of NW_020220542.1, read as the reverse complement.
CTCAGTCGTCAACTAGTATACAAGGTGTTCACCAGTAAAATGGACAGGTAATAGAACTACACGTGTCAATTATTCTTTATCCCATATCCTGCAAAATTTTACCATAATTTTTAATAATTTAAAATATAATATTGCAAGTAAAATTTGAAAAATAATATAATTTCATACGTATCTTGTAACAGCCTGGGTTATCCTGGACTTGATTGCTTGCTGAGAACAATCTGCGAAGCTGAGAGATACTCCTTAAATGAAAACGGAGTGCTCGGCGACATCCTTCAAATTATATTCACGTAAATATCAAAAAGAAAAATTATTTGAATTATATCAAGTAAGAATAAAAAAAGTCGACAATTGCGGTCAGTGTAAATTACAGTAGTGATGGATAAGAAAATGGAATGGATTCTGGAAACTTAGAAAATTAGCTCAGCTTGTCCGATAAATTTTTATTTTCGATCAAAATGTTCATCCGGCAGCACATTTATGCTATCACACGTGTCAGGCATGACATGAGTAATATAAAAATTATAACATTTGTGCGCATTTCTTTGTCGCAGACCCTCTATGTCAATGAGCGAAGATCTTCCAGATGAGATTGTGGAAGCCGAACGTGAGCAGCACTGCGATCAGCGTTACAAAAAATGTCCTGTGAATCTTTTAGATCTAATAAGCCATTATATCGATAAATAATAATTAAAAAAACTTTGCGTAATTGCATTGCACCGAGAATATCTAAAAAGTTCAATTCATACAACCAAATTGAAAGAAGATCGTGCGAAATGTCTGCTGTAAATTTTATCAGAGATGTTGATATGTCTTATATGTGATCTGTTGTACTAAATAATATATAAAACGATAAATTAACGAAATAAATTGAATAAATCAACAACTAACCTGGAACAAATGAATAGCAAAAATCATAAAAATTGGGAATGTTTTAATTCGTTTTCTTCGCAATTAGTTTGCGTTGTTTATGCTTACTCAATATTGTTTATTATATACTATTATTGTACTGTATACATAATAAAATTATATATATACGTATATGTATAACTATTATACTATACATATATATAATTTGTTTATTATACAATAAAGCTAATTTTTATTTCAACTCTCCATGTCTTGCGACATCAAGCTTATTATTTAAAAAAGGAATATCGATATTATAATAAAAGACAAAGTAAAATTTGTACACGTTTGATCAAGTTGAACATAAAACCTTCTTAATTAATATAAAACAAATAATAATAACATTAACAACAAATCATAATAATGTAATTAAAGATCTCAATACAAACTTTAAATGTATCTTCTAAATGCAAGTATTTAATGTAGAGGAAAAAGAGAAAGATACGATGTAAAAATAAGAAAATTTGAAACGTAAAATTGAGTAAGAATTTATCTTTTACTAACAAATTTTTTATCATCAATCTATACGTACATATACATATATTTAAATCTTATCTTTCTCTACAATTAATAAATTTTATGTCTAACAACATAAAAAATCAATTTATAAAATCTATTTTGTATCCTTCAAAAATGGTCGCGAATGTAGCTAAATTATGAATAAAATTATAAACATGCATAAAAAACAAAGATGCAATCAATAGAAATAATCTGTATTATCGGTGCATTTCAAATAAGCACTCGATAACTTCAATCATTTGCACTCTTCAGTCATTCAATTTTTATTTTATCCGATAGATTTACACAGACCACTATTACATTAGAAATCCTCTAATCTATTAAAGCTTTTTTTATTACGATATTCTTCCATCGATGGAAAATCTATACAAGATTTGAAGACACTTATAACTACAGAATGAAATGACCAACAGCGTTCAGAAAAGGACTACGGATGACATTTTTAAAAATATCGACGAGACTTAAAATCAATGTGAAAAGTATTCGTTATTCACTTTTTCCCAAAATAGTAACTAAACAAATAATGAGCCTCTCTTAAAATTATTTCTAATGCTTGCAGCCTTTTTTATATCAACTTCAAATTTTATGCTGTACATAGTGTGAATTATAAGAAATTTAAATAATTATTTTTTTAAGCTTGTGTCTTAAGCCTTTTCTTCACAGTAGAATTTTATCGTAATTACGACGATTCACTCGTTTCGGTCCATATGTCATCAGAAATATAATTCGTACGACTCAAAGTACAACTGGATTACACGTGTGTTTCGGTAAAGCTCCGAGGGATCTCCTTGGTTTACCTTACTCCTTCAGTTTGCTAACCGCAGGCACAGCGATCGTTTCTTCCACGGCGGTACGCCTGGATTGCAGATAATGAAACATATTTTCGTAGACCACAAACGTGACAACTGTCGCCGGGGTCACTCTGGTGAGGTTTACGCTTAAACCCTTGTAAAAGCCACGCCAACCCTCATACCTGCAACGAACCACCAGCAATACGCCTTTGTTTTACTTTGCTTTACAACAGACTAAAGACGCGAAGAATTCTGATGCGCTATTAAATTTAACCCGCGTACGATTCTTGACGCTACAATAGAATTCATCATAAAAAATCAGACGAAAGAGAATTAACGGTTCTCTTTCGTCAAGAGTTTTACGAAGATTCAATCAGCGAAAGTAATAATTGTTTTTAATAGTGTCAGCCATATTAGATAGATTCTATTTAATTCTATTAAATTCAAACGAACCGATTAATCGCGCACAAATTCGAAGCAACAGAATCTAATTTTACGTTCAAAAATCGTACTGCTGGTGGCTTAACAAGCTACTAAACTAACCGAGACAGATCGTAACGTACCCCATAAATTTCATCGTTCAATCACAATACCTTTATACATGCTACAATATTATATATAAGCAGAACAACCACAATAAGCGATCTTAATCACATCAAAATACATCTAAGAAAAAATATTTCTTTAAATCGTAATTAAATAACGATGACGTCCTTCCTATTCTCTGCGCTGTCAATAAAGTATCATTAGTAAATAACAGTAAAAAGAGAAACAGAATAAAGATATCAAATCTGGGTAAACTTGAATAACGTAAATTTAATAATCTGAAATAATAAATGATTAATTTAATGACAAACACTTTTCGATATGTGTGCGTGTGTTTATTAGTATCGTCACAATGTTGCTTTAAGTATGCTCCTTCGTCCCCATGACTCTCTTTTCTCCGAAGAAACACAGATTCTAGCTAAATTTATGGCTAAACAAGTTGAATATAAATAAATTCGTCCTACTATTTACAGATTGCAGTGAGGAAACTTATTGCTATCGATCATACGTTCCGAGTGCCAGACTCTACGATCCTTGCAAAAATGATCTATAAAGGACTCTATATACTCCCCTTAGGATGAGGTAAAGTATTAGCTACAGAGAAACAGAGTCGCTTTGTAAAATGAAAAAAGGGGGAACGGGAGATAAGGTAGAATGCAGCGAATTTTTACTGTATTTGCTAGAAAGGATTAAAGGAAAAAAAGAAATCGCTAATTTAAGCGACGTCTAGTCCGCACTGAAACTCGTCGACTCGAGTGAAGACGCAGAAATCATCGATTTACACATGTGGTTCATACACATTATGCGTCAAAGATTGTTCGAACGTTACACAGATAATAAGTATATCGTGTGTGTTATTCGTATAGTTGCGTAAATATTTGGTTATTAATTTAACTATCCAAGATTACACCGTCTGCCGACCGTGATCCGTTTCTTCTTGCAACTCTTCCATTTGAATAGAGCATTAATATAGCATTAATAGAGCACCATCTTATACCAATATAATCAATATAAGATATTACTCCTCGCTTCCTTTCGCATAACCGTGCGCGCAACCAAGCACATCTATCTAGGTTTGTTCAACTAAATCCAGTTTAGTTGACACTCAGATATCTACACAACTCGGTAAACAAAAGACGATCATACTCATACGTTTATCCATTGTTTGACCTTGTATAATAAGAAGATATTTCATTTAAAATACATTTTCGTTATAACAAAAACTATCTTTACAATGCGTCCACTATAAGTTTCGCCATAAATTAAATGTGTCGATGAAATAAAGTAACTTTGTCCATTTTACATTATCGCAGTCTCTCAGTGTGTACTTGGATAAGAAAGGACGAGTGGTTGAATAAATAAAACACATTCATTCTACGTACAATACGTGCCACGAGCTATTGCCACTTCAAGATCTATTTCTCCGTTTTGCAATCGTCGCGTTGCAATTTACGCGAGAAGTTAAAACGACAACAGTAAAAGCAATTATTTAAGCTACTTTCCCATGTCGAGCGATTTCTTTCATCACTGTACGATTCTACAAACCAAATATAAATTAATAGAAATACAAATAATAGAAAATATTGTGCACTCGCTTTGTGCGAATGCCAGAAAGAAAACTAATACATTAGCTACATGTCGCCTACAACGGAATAGAATAAAAATTGTTGCTAATAATCATTACAGCTAACCTCCGAGTCTTCCAAAAACATTTCAGATAAAAGTGGTTTCATAAAGAAAGTTTTCCTGAAAAACAATAATTCTGTACTGTAATCTATCTGAATAATACTCATCTATAAAAAAAAAAATGAGGTACTGTTGCCTCACATCATTGAAAGATCATACACGCACTCTGCGTATTGTGAATACCTTGAATCATAAGTTTTGATAAATCGGGGGATATTACCCGCTAGATGAGTAAGATTTAAAAAAAATTGCCTAAAAAGTTACATTTGCAATAAAGTATATAAATTAACTACCGTTAGTAAAATGCTCGTAAATAAGAATAATTAGACATATGTTTGGTGTAACATGTAAAAGGTATGGTGATAAGCCCTTATAGAAACCCTTAATTCCTTCTGACCTCCATGTGCATTGAACGCAATGCCAGGTACCCCGATAATCGTGATGATGATCCTGAAGTCGTGCCCTCACCACTTGGTAAGGATACGTCGACGCTGCAGCGATCAACTTTGACATCGCCGCGAAGACGATGTATTCGGATGTACTCTGTGAAAAGAATCACATATTAGAAATATTTCTTATTATTATTGAATATTATTTATAAGCATCTCTATCACAGTTGGAAACTAAAATACCATTTTTTTTGTAAATAGATAACACTACTTGTGCTTTTCGTGCAGATTAACAAAAAAAGTAACAGGTTATAGCGAATTAAAAATTACTACGCGTAGTTAGATCCGCTTTGCTTCCCAAGTCATAAAAATCTTAATAAAAATATAATCGGTTTACCAATTTCGTGTCAATGGGTACATTCAGGTAATCATAATATTCATTTTTCATCTCTTCGTACGCCATGAATTGTATCGCACCGTGTGAAACACCAAATAATCCAGGAACTAAACCCTGCAAGAGTACAAAATACTTTCTTTAATCATGTAAATTGCAAATTAGTTCTCATTTTATTTCAAGTACGATCATAATTCCAAAGTTTAATTTAAAAAATTTGCTTGCCTTATATAAGCCTCTAATACCCTCCGTCTTGTAGATCTTCTTTAAAGCATCAATCATGCCACGATACTTCTTGGACTCCGCCAGCTTCACATCGTCAGCATATTGTAAGCACAGCCGCGTCTTTACCACCCAGATTGGGTTGGTCATGAGCAAAGTAAGCACTCCGGCATCGGCGGCAGCGAACATGTGCATGGACGGTCCGAGAGGTTTCTTCGAATTGCCACCTTGGATCGAAGTCTTTATCGTGTTATAGCTGCAAAATTAATTCGCTGTTAGCACGAGATATCCAGAAAAACTAATCGATAATCTAGACTTGAGATCTTTATCGCAGATCGATATTCGCCCAATTATTTGGATTTCAAGACGAATCTAGAGCGCTAGCAATCAGCGATCGCTACCGTATATACTTACAAGAAGAAATAGAATCCCCACGAACTGCCCGATCCTAGAATGTTCGGCGTTACACCCCTATAGAGTCCACGCAAACCCTCGGTCTTAACGATCTGTGCGATAGCATTCCTAAGACTATTGTATCGCGGTGCCGTGCTCGCTTGACCATCGTTTACTGCAACCAAAAGATAAAAGAATTCAAGTAAATCCCATTGCATACAGCTAACAGTATTTTACATCTTCGTAAAAATATTCCGCGATATTGTTGGTGAGATACTTCATGTTTTATTGAAACAAACACCTAGGCGGTAATTATTGTTTACAATTACGGTGTTTTTCCCTTGTCGATTGCTTGCCTCTGCTCTCTGTTTTCAGATCATCGCCAATAATGCATCGTCTCGTGATAGAGCAACCTCTAATTTTTATGCTCGAATACGTTCACATTTACATAAGCGATTAACATGCATATGCACACGTAAACACGCTTTATCGCCAGTGATAAACGTTGCAACATTAGTTTTCATATCGCATCTCGTTGCGAAAAGGTAGCGTTATCGTCTTACGAGACCGTCTCATTTACTGAGAAATTTCCTTCTCAGATATATCCATAATAAAAACCACGTGGCGACAAAATGAATATTTAAAATTTAATTCTATGCATTTTATGTTCTAAACGATAAAAAACGTTAATGTGATACAAAATTTAATCCAGCAACATATGTAAATTAGAATGTAAAATAGAATGTAAAGACTAAAACATATTATTCTCTCGGAAGATCAAAAGACAAATGAGATTAGATATAAATTTTATATTGAATCATTTACATATTTATGTCGAGAGCGCCCTATGCGAAGCTAATGGAAATTAATAGCTGAATTAATATCGTTTAAAACTGTCACGAGATTGTAAGGCAAGTCAGAGAGAAGAGCGAAGAAAGAAGTATCATCTACCGCGCAGTATAATTTACTTTCGCTTTCATGGATGACGGTGATTCACTTGGCTATGAAAGGCCGTCCCCATTGCGATTTTGTGTATCTCTGACTGACGAAACCCGCCTATAAAATTTCCTCTGAATATCTGCATTAATTTACATTCAATTTTTTCCTCAGCGAAAATTTTTCCATAAGTATTAGCTTGTCAATATTCAATGTTAAATATTTTAATAACTGTAATAATATTCAAATCGAATTCGTGCGACGACTAAAGAAATCCTCGAAGAAATCAGAGCCAAAGAAATAATAACATCTCGTTATCAAAGTATGCGAAGCGCGAGAAACATTCATTCGCTTTCACATTCATACGTATAACTTCTGTTTTAAAATGTAGATATAAAAAAAAACCTTGATTCGAATGACAGTATCTTACGATAATTCTGTGAAAACCGATGGGAATTATTTATTTTATATTAATTATTTCATTTTGTTTTATTTTTCTATTTAGTATCTATTCTGTAATATCCGGTTGCACGGATAGTATTCGATTTTACGAGTCTTCGTTAATTCTACAGGCTGTAGAATTTGGATGGATTATTTTAATATAACCTAGATTTATAAATTACTTATGCATTTTGAAACTTGTGTATTTACGTTCGCAAAAGGAATATCGATCTGCATATCCACGAAATTTTATTTCGCAACTGTATCTACTTATGAATTCGTAGACGAGAAATTTCGAAGAGACTTTCGACGATTCGGCTGACTGCGCGACGAAACGATTCAATAACGAACGTCACGTGCCACTGACGCAACTTGCGGAATTCTCGTGGCTCGGTGCTTGGTGGACGGCCAATGAATATTCCGTTTAAAATACGACAAACACACACACACACACACGTACACACCTGTGTGGAGTATCCGTTTTTCACAATAAATCTTATTCCTTTGTACTTAAGAAATCATTTAACGCTCAACGCGCACATCTCTGTCTTCGTTTGATTATGACGGATTCATTGAATAAATTCTATAAACATGAGAAACTTTCCTACTTAATTTCCTTTGCTTAGTTTCACCGATTCAAGATAACTGATATGATATCGGCAAGATCTTTAAGGCTTAAAAGCAGGTGAATACAAATCTGGAATGCCATTGATAAACATTGATTTGATATCAACTTGTACACAGAAGTCGACTGTACTGATTTTTCGAACAAATGCAAGATGAATAAACAATAGCTGATTGTACTTGCAATCAAGTGCCCGGAAACATTAGTTATTCAAAACAGCAATTCATTTGGTTTGACGTACTTGTAGTAACGGCAGATGAAAACAGTGACTACACTACGATGGGAGAGAGAAACTTTCCGTAACATTAAGTCCCAAGAGCTATTTTCATCTTAACATTTCTCTCGCCTTCGTGAACTCGTGCATGAGCTTACTTATTATCTAAGAGCTAAGATCCAATAGAATCGTAAGATAAGATGTTACACATGTTGGACAAACTCCAGAATTTAATTCCTCAAAATATAAGAATGAGTTTTTTCTCAAAAGGAGAAGATTTACGTAAACATACATTCAAAAAAATTATGTTTTAATTTTATATAAAATATAGTACGTACAATTAATTTAACTTAACAATAATTTTTGTGAATATTAGATATTATATTTATAATTCTGTTATATCTGTAAAAAATAAATTAATTAAATTATCTGTTTACAGTTTATCTGTTAAATAGATACACAATGTATCTATTTATATAGCGTAATATAATGCATTACCATTAAATTAAATCAACTATTACATCTAACATTTAGAACTTATAAATTTATAATAATATACAAAAAATATCTCATTTAATGGTAAAAAAACAAGATTACGTACGATTTATTTAAAAAATACTCCGTAATTTTATGAAATTTTGACAGATTTGCTTATTCGTTGCAAAAGTAACAATTATTGTGGTATAATTGTGACGTTTTCATAATGTTATCAAAAGTAAAATAAGATTGATAATGACATCAGATTATTGATACCGGCATAACGTAAAAATAATAGATAATAAAATCAATCATATCTTTCGTATCAATAAATAATCAATATTTTTAGAAATTGTATCATTAATAAATAATTATAAATTTTATATTTATTATAAAAAGAGTAATAATCAGAATAAATTTAATTACACTGAAACATAATCATTTATTTCTGGTCCACGATAAATTTCTGCCAATATTAAATTTATTTATTCAAGGTTTCTGCACTTTTGTAATATGCTACACCAATATCTCATGTTACCTAATATGCCTAATATGCCTTTTTAAGACAACGTTAAAATAAATTATGGCAGAATAAACATAAAATGACGCTCGTCACATTGATAAACGCGAACACGTGACGGATTATGCAATCACCATATCGGCTCTCATCATCACGTGCGATTATTTTACGAGGCTAAACTATTACACTTATAAATTACAGAATTCTATTTTTTTTTAATTGATACAAATTATAGATCGTCTAAATTAGATTTTATATACGCCGCACAAAAGACGGACTTTTGAAGAATCAGGATACGCCTAAAGTATGTAAGACATCACACATGTATATTAATACACGTGCAAAATTATTAATAGAGTTCTATTTGAATTATCCTGAACTCTAAAGCAAATTATAGATCATCTAAAGTAGGCTGGTATACACGAGCAAGTTTCCTGGACTACTTCAATATAAGCTTTTTTTAGAATAAAAATTTCATAGTCTAAACAAATTAGAGTTAAAAATATATAAGAATTAAAGCAATCTCGTTATTTCCTTTAACTTCGATTTCCGGATGAAATATGTCTGATACTGCACAGTTCAAAGCTCCCGATAGCTCAGGCCTTTTGTTTATTCATATCGATCGAATTTTTTTGTATATCGCATAAACAGCTCATGTCAGTCGCGTCTGCCTGTACGAGAGCGATAAGATATGTTGCTTTCACTAAGATAATCCGCTTCAAACAAAAACGTGTTTCATCATCAGGATATTTGTCAAGAAACATTCGACTTTTACTCGCTTACTTTGGCCAAAATTCGCTTTGCTTATTAACGTATAAATTTTGTCATATTTTTAGTCTATTTATCTTGCTTTTTAAATTTCGTAATTCGTGATTATGTGAACAAGTTTTATAAATAGCCTCGTTTGCTCTCCTTTGTCTCGTTTCCGAAACTTTTATTCAAAACAGCTGAGTATATAATTACTTCGTTAATGAAATTCTGGCTGGAGATACAGTATGGAGAATGTTTATCAATTTATAGCAGCGCACAGGAAAATAAAAATATAACTGCAAACGAATTAGAACAGACTTTTAATTTATTATTAATTATTAGTTTTTGGATTGGGTTTCCCTTTGCAATTATTTGGTTCCAAGAATTTCCTAACGTAAAGAGCGGGCGCTATCAATATTCTGATACCGTAGTACCTGGAATACTATCTGTGCAACGTGAGATCACACAAGGATATCCGATTTAATTCGAAATGACCATGGAAAATCGAGCACCAAGATTAAACCGGAAATTTATGTAACGTAAAGTAATATGATAAAATAACGTAATGCATTGTTTCGCATAAAATCAACGAGAGACGGTGCTTTGAAAAATTTTCGCCATACGCGTGAACAAAAATAATCCGCAATTCTACAGAGACTCCGTCATCCATTTGTGAATGTTTTATTTACTCGATTAAGAATAATTCTACTACATATTTATGACATTTAAAGAAATAATACAATTCTAGACATTAATTAAAAATAATACAAATTAAGACATTTAAAAAAGCAATAAAATATCTATTAAATTAATATTAAAATAATATATTAGATTTGTTAAGTTCAATGTTGAAATCAGCTTAACGCTCAAAGTGTGTTAATGAGCCTTTATACGGATGTTAACTCAGAGACGTATCAGAGCATCAACCTGCGACGACGCATTATTTTCTAGCAAATTTTGCAGCAAATTTTTGGACAAATATGTTAGTCTCTAAATGCTATCTAATCTAAATCTTGCCGTCAATTATCATGACAAGCGCGAGAGCTAGCGATGACTCAAACGAGCGCGTGCCTCGCGAATGTGCCTCGCGAATCCCGTGATCCCCTATCACTATTGTGTTCACAGACTGCGCAAAATAACATTCATCATCAGTGGAATGTCGTTCACAATATTGACTTCTGACAGCAATAAACAGCAATGACGATAATAAAGTGAATCGTCAGAAATAAAATATTATGAGCATCTTTTGTAATCAAAAATATAGAAAAAAATGCGTTGAACGCGATTTATAAATATTCTTTACGTACGTATCTTGAAATGTATGAAAGATATTGAAATCTTGTTCCCGATAATCGCGTATTGATATCGAATATCGAGAAACCACGAGCGTCTGCGATCGAGAACTTTCCACCAAATTAATCCATCGACAAAATGGAATTCGTTTTCATCCCGAGACTGAAGAAGTAGGTACCTAGGAACAGTATTAGACAATAGAAGCTATTGTCGACTAACGATAAGTGCCGCATCTTTGGTTCGTAGAAACAAATTGACGGTTGGTGGAAATGTCGGAAAAAAAGGAATATCGAGAAAAATCTGCCTGAATCTAGACACGAGATTGTGGCCTGTTCAGTCAAGAGCTCTTTGCGCTAATTTGCGATAAATTCTACGACTGTTTAAATCCTATAATCGCCACCCTCGGCAAAAGTCCGCGCCGTCTGTTGCGAAACTTCGTAAACGTTTAATAAATGTTTTGATTAGTCTGTAACGAAGAAACTTGTGAACTTTACTCGCTTGGAATAAAATTCAGTCGTAAGTTGATAGATAATAATGTGGTGTATTGTTTTAGTTTGTAACTTCTCCGATGTTTGTAAATAATTAAAGCTGAAATAATAAACAATCAGATATATGTATGTATATCAAACAGCCCAAGTATGAGTTTATCCGTTCCTTTCGCGTTCCGTTATTTTTTACATTTAATCTTCTCTTAGAATATCTTATTAAAATAGAATTTATATAAATTAAATAAACAATAAAAATTAAATAAATAATAAAATAGACCTATCTTAATTTGATATTTAATATAAATATCAAAATAGGAAATAATTAAAATAGAATATCTTATTTTAATTTATCGGAATAATTATTAGTTATATTTGCTAACAATTAATTTCTTAATTGTGTAATTAATTTATCTAGAAATATTGTGAAAAAATTAAGAGGAGAAAAAGGATTGTAAAAGAATTATGGTTCGCGTGGCTGTTTCACTTTCGTGTTATCGATCTTCTGTTCGTTTGGCGTTGCATAGCCGTACGTGGAATTTATACTTGCAGTTAGCTTATACGGCACAGGCAAATGTAAGCATCTCTATTTTCAGTGCCTCGCTACAACGAGTATTCTTTGCGCGAAGTATCTATATACGGTACTTTCCAACGTATCCAAATATAAATTACTTAGCTACTTTTGTGTATGATTTCAGATTTCAGAATATATACATCGACAGAATGCCAAAAAGATATAAAACGGCTAATGTAAAATGTCTGATTTAAGGCAGTTGTAAAATGTCTGATTTAAAACTAAGGCACTCAAGAATACGTAATTATAAATACATATTCAATCAGAACATAACATTAATCGTATTATTACGCGTTGAAAAAAAAACTTGGGTATTGTATTTTTCGACACGGAATCTCAAGTTTGCGAAACATACGTATCTGTCCTGAGCAATGCTATTTTAAATACAATGTAAGTGCAATAATTTGGAAGCGTGTCAATTGTTGTACATGCTTAACGGGAAGTAATTGGCTATCACGCGCGGTGTTCCGGGAAAGCTAGTCAAAAACTAAATCAAGTTTTCCTTGGGATATTCAAGCCAAATAAATAAAATCTTACGCCACGTTATGTTCGTTAAATATTTTCTTGAAAAAAAAATATATATATTCTTTCAAAATATATTCTGTTTTAAAACAGATGTCTTTATAATACTATTTTACAGCTTATTCCATTTGCATACAATTTTTTTTTTAATTTCAGTAATAATTTGGAAATATTTAATCAGATAATTTTATGCACACGTTTTATAGCAAAATTTATGATATAATTCATGATATGTAAATTTCTTTTTTGTAATAGAAAATAATTAAAAATTGAGTACAAAGCAAAATAAAGCCGAATCACTTTGAATAAGATTTGGAAAATCTGTCTTAACACAAAATTAAACTGCAAAAACGTCAAGTTTTTAACTAAAAACCTAGAAGACTAAAAAAAAAACACGTTCAATATACATTCTTTTCTTCCATTCAGAATAAATATAAAAACTAGGTGACCTTTCAGTTAAAAAAAACTGGACAACCGAACGACTTTCTACATTCGGAATAACACTAATTTACAAGAACAATCTTACGACTTTTCCCTTATTATCTCTCTTCCCTCGGAAATAATACACGAGCGAATACAATCGAACGGAGATAAACTCGTAAACAGGTCGAACATTTCGTCAGTCACTTGCTCGACGACAACCATCGTTCCACACCTTTCCTCTTCCCCCGACCTGTTTCAGAAACTCGAATTAAGAAAAAAAAAGAAAGAAAAAACCTCGAGAAAGAACCCGACCTCGAGGAAACCGCCGCTCGATAACCGCTCGGCGGTTAGCACCACGTGCCGCCGCAATGTGACAGCCGCCATTTTCTCGAATGCTCTCGCGCGTGCACGAAGCGGCGCGACGGCGACGGCGCGACGTGTGAACGGCGCGTGACTCACACACACTCACCTGCGAAACGGATCTTGATCAGGTCCAGCGGGTGCAGCATCAGGGTCGAGACGACGCCGCCCGAGATGCCCGCGACTAGGTACTCGTACTTCAAGTGGCTCAGGACGTTGAGCTGGCGCGGAGCGCCCGGCGTGGCGCTGCCCTTGATCGCCGCCGTCATGCTGACCGGTGGCACGCTGTCGCCGTGCTGCCGCGGCCGCGGCCGCGACCGATCCTCGCCGTTCGTTGTCACCGATCCGTGATTCGCGACGCACGATTCCGCATCCTTGCCAGCGCTAGCAACACGCGCCTCCACTCTGCGGCATATCTCTTGGTCCGCGGGAGGCACTGTCGTCGGGCTGTTGTAGCGTCACTCTCGTCGCCGAGATTGCCTCGCTTCGCGCGGCTTCCTTCTCTCGCTTCGCCTTCGCTTCGCTCGATCCCTTCGCGAGATCGCAGCTGGTTACCCCGCCGATTATGCAACACTGACCAGCCAAGTTCCACCGCGCACGCCGAACACCACCGCCATACTGCTCAGTGCTGCTCAGTCAGTGCTCCACCGGGCCGCCAGCCGCCAGCACCGCAGCGCCGCGGTGTTCACGCCGTTCACGGTGGGGGCGGGGGAGACGAGAGACGAGTCTCCCGCGCACGCGCGTCACCTGATGCGCCGCGACTCACAGCTGAGCGCCGCGCGCGCGGGATTTTCAACACCTGAACACGTACAATTACGGGACTTTTGGGGCTGTATTCCGCTCGGAATTGTTTAATTATTACCTAGATTTCTATTTCTAGGGAAACTGGAATAATTCCGATCGGAATCCATTTTGAAAAGTTGCACATTACGTGCTCCTGACTCTTAATTCGTGCCCTGATCCTATATGCCTCGATGCCTAACCGAATTTCGCGCGTGTATTTTTTCGGAACGTATATTCGGGACGACCGCTTCGGTGATAATCTAATCGACTTCCTGTTATAATTATCTGCAACATTCTCAGATCAACCGCGCGAGATGAAGACGAAAGGACTCACCGGCCCGACGCGCAGCAGCGGAGTTCTAGCACGACGTTAATCTGCAACATAAAAAATATGCAAATTATAGCTACGCTCGAAGAAGTGCTCAATAATTAAAGAATTAATTAACGCGCGTATTATCTAATGCAATTTTCAATTTTCTCGATATAAGATTTAATAAAACAATTACAATAAACGGATAGACGATCACGCACAAATAAACGATTAATCACGCGAACAGCATAGATACATGATTATATGTGTGTATAATAACTAATAAGTCGCTCACCCGGGGTTGCTCCGCCGGCGCCAGAAGCCTCCTCGGGCCTCCTCCTCCTCTCAGCTTCCTGGATATTGCCTCTTCGCGACGATACTCACTCGCTACACTTACACCAAGCGTACATACATCACGATTTTCGCACAATATTCTACTTACGAGAACACCCTAGGCACTGAGAACACCCACGGCACTACGTAACACTCGCGCAAAGTAAAATGTACTACACCGTTAGTGATCGCGTCATGATGTCGGAATACGACGATACGCGCTGCAGCACTCCTCCCGGCACTCATAAGTTATCCGTCGAAACACGGTTAATCACGATCGCACGACACTGTACACGGCACGACACGACGGCAGGAAAACCGGCGAGAAGCACAGAGATGCCGCGAGACTGCGAGCTGCGAGATCGCGAGCCGCGAGCTGTCCGCACTCCGCCACCGCGACCGGCGCGACGTTGCAACGGACGGTTTTGAACGCCCGACGCGCAGCCAACTTCATACCGACGCCGCAATCGCTGCACTTTCATGTATCTCCCGCACATCGAACGTCGAACGATGCCCGCGTTGATGTATTTAAAATGATTTTTGCGCTATTAATGTAATATGTATTTAACATTCCAATAATCCAATATGAGCTCAGAAAACTTCCAACAGATGTAAAGAAATACACATTCTGCTAAATACGGCCAATGTTAATCAATATTTAATTGTTGTTGCATTGTTCTTAATATTTGCCGTTAATATATTGTTACAAGATTTTTGAATACTACATATAAAAATGAGTTATATATACGAGTATAAGTAAAAAAAACACAAGTGAATTCTTGTTTATTAGAATTCATTGTAAACAAAATGTATAGAGTCAATAAGGTGTGCAATAAATGATATTAAAAAAAAAAGAAAAAAAAAAAAGGAAACGTCAGAGTCAAAGAATCGCCACTAGTCCGTCCGATCATCGATGTCAAGCAACGTTAGGTGCGTCAGCTACTTGGATGGGTGACCGCTCTAGGGAAAATAGATTTTCAAAAAATATGCAGAAATTTTTATATCTTTTGTATATTCAATCTGTGTAGTGTTTCGGTTTTATCCGTATATAGAGATTTAATATTATTCTGTGTGTACGGAATACACCTATATTGAATCTCTATATACGGACAATGCCAAAATACTACGTAGACTGAATATATAAGATACACAAGTTTCTGTATACCTTTAAATATTCATTTTCTCTAGGATAAGCTATAATATAAGTATATACGGTAATGTACAAGTATAATAAACTATAAGAAGTATACTATAAGCTATATTAAACTAAAATGAGCAAATCACTTGATAAAGATTATCTTATCTGTTGTCACGATCGAGAGTATTTTCAATCAAATCGGTTTTCCTTCGGTGACGGACGACAGCAAATGCTCGCACGTGTTACGTTCACATAAAATTCGCTCTGTAAGTTCATAAATAG
>NW_020220542.1:0-4404 GCF_003070985.1 Temnothorax curvispinosus | reverse complement strand
GCACGTGTTACGTTCACATAAAATTCGCTCTGTAAGTTCATAAATAGACGGTAGGCAGCAATTCATACTCGCGTACTTGTTAACGCGTAAAAGAGTTACCATGCGGTCTCGCTTCGCGTGTACTTGAAGCGAGACACTACCGTGTCTCTTGATAAACTATACCAAGTATACCTTTGAATATCCATTTCCTCTAGGATTTAAGCTATAATATAAGTATACTGTAATGTATAAGTATACTGAACTACAATAAACTATAAGAAGTATACTAAGCTCCACTAAACTAGAGAATGTACAACCCGCTTGATCAAGATTTTCTTATCTGTCGTCACGGTCAAGAGTATCTTCAATCAAATCGGTTCTCTTTCCGTGACAGACAGCAAATACCTGCGCGTGCTCACGAAAAATCCGTTCTGCAAACCTATATATAAGAGAGAGCGAAAAGGGGTTTACGACATGGTCAAAAAAATAACAAAAAGAAACAAAATCCTAGAAAGAAAGAAAATAAAAATGGTGGGATGGTTTAATATCAGAGGACGATTAAAGGAAAAGATTAATGATCATCAATTTGAAAAATGTATAAAGGAATTTGATATAATCAATATGATAGAAACTTTTGTAGAAGAAAAAAACTGGGAGAAGCTAAAAAATCATCTTCCAAAAAAATTCAGATGGGACTGTCAATATGCCAGGAGAGAAAAAAGTAGAGGAAGAGCTATAGGAGGAATTATTACCGGTATAAAACACGACATTGAGGAGGAGGAGGAGGAGGAGGAGGAAGATGATAAAGAGAAAACAGAAGGCATAAAAATAAAAACAGTAAAATTAGGTAAAGAAAGTTTGAGAATAGTAACGATATATAATAGGAAAAACGGGATAGAAATAACAAAAATCATGGAAAAAGTAAAAGAAAAAATACCTGAAGAGAAAGAAGGAAATCTTTTGATAGGAGGAGATTTCAACGCTAGAATAGGAGAAGAAGGAACGATGATTTGGGAAGATGAAAGACGGTCAAAGGATGAAGTAGAAAATAAATATAAAACAAAAGGGCGGAAACTTCTCACAGAGATGGTAGAAAGAGCATGGGATGTGTTAAATGGAAACATAGAAGGAGATGAGGAGGGAGAATATACTTACATAGAAAAGGATGGTAGTAGATCGGTAATAGATTACGTTATAACAAATACAGAAACAAGAGAAAAGATACACAGGATGGTCGTTGGAGAAAAAACATTTGAATCAGATCATTTTCCACTCTGTGTATATATTCAACTCGAAAACGAACTTTAATCTCTGCGGAGAACAGCTTCGCAATCAGCAAAACAATGCTCTTAAAAAGGTTTTCGATTTATTAGATTAATTTTTTAAAAACATTTTCGAAGATTGCGATAAATACGATGGCGGGGTGAAATATAATTTCTCCATTGCAATATCGACGAAATTAATAGGTGAATTTGAGTGAAACCACCTTCACAGTATTCCTTGACTTTTCCTCTATCACCTCATCAAGCGGCGAAATTATTCGATATCGTCAACGCGTTCTATAGCAATTAAAATGCGGCCTGCGTTAACGACATCGAATAATTTCGCCGCTTTGTAAGGTGATAAAGGAAGAATCAAGGAATACTGTGAAGGTAGTTTCACTCAAATTCACTTATTCATTTCGTCGATATTGCAATGGAGGCATTATATTTTAAGTCACTCCTCATATTTATCACAATCTTCGAAAATGTTTTTGAAAAATTAACCTAATAAATCAAAAACCTTTTTAAAAGTATTGTTTACTAATTAGGAAGTTGTTCTCCGGAGAGATTAAAGCTCATTTTCGAGTTGAATATATACATAGATTGGCAAATGATCAGATTCTGTTCTTTCTTCAACGACCATCCTGTGTATCTTTTCTCTTGCTTCTGTATTTGCTATAACGTAATCTATTACCGATTCCCTCGCCCCTATGAAAGTTACTTCTCCCTCCACAACTCTTTCTATTCCCATTCAATGTATCCTATCCTTTTTCTTCTATCCCTGTAAGAAATTTTCTTCTGTCTGTATTTTTATTACTTTATCCTTCGTTCTTCTTCCTATCTCATCTCTATTAGCTTCCCAAATCATCATCTCTTCTACTCCTAACATATGTATACAATGTATACATGCTTCGGTGGTCGAATTGGTAAAAGACGCCCGTCACAAAATGTATCCAGATATGAACTCCGATTAGGGTAATATTTTTCGTAATAAATTCTTTAGTGATTTAATAAGGATGCTTATTAACATCAAAAAGTTAAATCGATTATCGATTCAAATATGTGATTTACTGTTTCAACAAAGACGTATTTTAAAGACTAACAAAAAATCGGCGCGCAATTTACTGAGTGTGAAAAAAGTATACAAAATTTACACAGATCTTAAATGGCAATTTCTCTAATTGATTTTCACAGATATTTGAAAAAACGTTAGAAAATAAAAATAATGGGTTAAATCAAACGCGATAGGCATTTAATTCTATAACTACAGTTGTGACAATTTGTAAATATATATGCCGCTTCTTAATTTTCTCTGTTTCTCTTTTTATTTTATTCTTTTTTTTTATTGCAACTTTTCTGATTAAACATTTTAACAGCTAAATATTTTTCCAGAATGCTGTTATTATATATAAGTATAACAATTTTTGGAATAAAAAAATGTAGTAGTAATAATAATTAAAACCGTGTATTCGTCCGCGCAGAAAAATTCATTTTAAAAAACCACAGTCAAAAAGAGCAGAACATAAAATAATGTCAGAAGCAAAACTAAATAATTAGCAAAGTGGCAAAAGATAATTTATGGTAGATTAAACGCAAAGTTTTTAATTTATTATATTGTTCAAAATTGTATCAATGATTTATAATGTATAATAAGTATTGTTTTATGCACATTCTGATTTTACATTATTGCAAAATACCGATTTTACTACAAATCCAAACAAGATTCAGAGCTGATAGAGCTAATCTTTGTCTTTATCTTTATCTTTACCTCTTACTCGGAAATGTGAGTTGACAGAAAAGTAGAAATGATCAATTTCTTTTTTTTCGCTGTCTTATCTGTTTTTCTCGCGATAGGCGATTCGTACTCACGATTGTTAATTAATTATAAGAAAATGGTACGCCAATCGCTTGATAAAGATTTTTTTATTAATTGTCACGGCCGAGAATATTTTCAGTATCGAGTTTTCTTCGGTGAAAGGTGCTCGTGCTTGGTACGCTCACGGAAAATTCGCTGTGTGAACTGAAATAAATAGGCAGGAAAAATGCAGAAAGAAGATAACGTGGTCGTTCCTACGGGCTTTAAGTTGAAGAAAGAAAGAAATACCCCAGGGGGGTCAGAGACCCCAGGAAAAACGAAATTAATAAAAATATGTTTTTGGAATATCAGAGGATTAAAGAAAAAGATTAATGATCATCAATTTCAAGAATATATAAAGGAATTTGATATAATCAATATGATAGAAACTTTTGTAGAAGAAAAGGACTGGGAGGAGCGAAAAAATCATCTTCCAAAAGAATTCAGATGGGACTGTCAATATGCCAGGAGAGAAAAAGGTAGAGGAAGAGCTATAGGAGGAATTATTACCGGCATAAAACACGAGATTGAGGAGAAGGAGGAAAAGGAGGAAGATGATAGACAGAAAACAGAAGGCATGAAAATAAAAACAGTAAAATTAGGTAAAGATAGTTTAAGAATAGTAACGATATATAATAGGAAAAAGGGGATAGGAACAACAAAAATCATGGAAAAAGTAAAAGAAAAAATACCTGAAGAGAAAGAAGGAAATCTTTTGATAGGAGGAGATTTCAACGCTAGAATAGGAGAAGAAGGAACGATGATTTGGGAAGATGAAAGACGGTCAAAGGATAAAGTAGAAAATAAATGTAAAACAGAAGGGTGGAAACTTCTCACAGAGATGGTAGAAAGAGCATGGGATGTGTTAAATGGGAACATAGAAGGAGATAAGGAGGGAGAATATACTTGCAAAAGACCGAAAGGAAACTCGGTAATAGATTATGTGGTAGTAAATGCAAAGGCAAAAGAAAAGATTAACAAGATGGTCGTTGACCAAGAAAAAACAGAATCTGATCATTTCCCACTCTGTGTAAATATACAACTTGAATCTGCGAAGAACGACGACGACGACGACCGAGACTACCTAGTCATCGACATATCGACAGATGACGACGACGACGACGACGACGACGACGACGACGACGACGACGACGACGACGACGACGACGACGACGACGACGACGACGACGACGACGACCCAGATAGAGACATGTCTGCATTGTTGCTGCCATATTACCGACAACATAGTATGTGTTGCCGCGACAACGATGACCGAGACTACCTAGTCATCGACATATCGACAGATGA
>NW_020220541.1:0-3348 GCF_003070985.1 Temnothorax curvispinosus | reverse complement strand
TGTGTGTGTGTGTGTGTGTGTGTGTGTGTGTGTGTGTGTGTGTGTGTCATACGTGTGTGTCATACGTGTGTGAGAGATAGATGAAGTAGGGAACGTATCGCCGTGCCGGTCATTGTCGATTAGAGTCTCTCCCAGGTCTCAGTCTCTCCTGCTCTCCACTAACTGCGTGCAACATAAAACGAGCAGAATCATCATTACATAGTCGAGAAGGTGAATCTGAAGGCCGGGAAAAATGTCGGAAATAAATCCAGAATTGCTTAAAGTATTCGGCTTTTGGGGCAGCATTCTGGTCCTGAAAATGCTGGCGATGGTGCCGTTAACTGCGCGACAGCGATTCCGAAAGAGAGTACGTAATAAAATATCCGCACTAGATTAGATAGCCATATGTTCATGATTTTTCCATAAAAGATGTCTCTGTATAATTAAATTATTCAAACATAAAAAATTTTTTACCTCGAGAACGGACTGTCACTATTATTAAATGCTGAATGTGTAGCAAAAAGTAACTTTGAAAATATTTGAATTATAAAGAAAAATTTACTTTGTAGATCTAAAATCTAAATAGTGCACATATTTTTTTCTTAACCAAATTAACGGGGAGACAGATATTTTATCGTGTCCTGTTTCAGTGTTACATGAACGTTAGAGGCTATTAGCTAAAATGAAACTGATTGTGATCAATTGTTGTAGGTATTTGCAAATCAAGAGGATCTTGTGTTCCAAAACAAAAGCAAAGCCAAAGTGGCTTACGATGATCCAGATGTGGAGCGTGTACGCAGGGCACACTTGAACGACTTGGAGAACATTCTGCCTTGGTTCATAGTCACGTATCTTTGGCTGGGAACAGGTCCTTCGGCATGGCTGGCCAAGATTCTGATACGAACCTTCGTACTTTCCCGTGTAGCTCACACCATATCGTATGCAGTATATTCACAACAACCTATGAGAGCGATAAGTTTCTTCGTGGCATATGCAGTTATGGGTTTCGAAGCGGTTAAGACATTGTTGTACTATTCCTAATTTCTACGTTTTCTGAAGTAATTGCATCTGAGCATACAATGTGATACAAACATAATAAGCTATACAATATTTTTTTGGTATTGGGGATAAGAAATTGTTTGTTACACAGAAAAATATTTTACGGTCTAAAATTATATTGTATGAAAATATATATAGATGCATATTAATAAAAATATATTTTATATATCTACATACATGTGATATGTATTATATGTAAAAAATATAATATAATATATACGTATAAAATTTATATATAAAATATAATATATGTATTCATATATATTCAGAGAAGAAAACGTAAGTCATACTAAATGTACAATATTTTTGTACATATAATGGAATAAATGGAAAATTTTATTCATAATACGCTTTATTAGCAGCACTAGACAATATCATATGTTAGAATTACACCTGTTATTTCCTGAAAATTATTCCTGTTAATACTATGCACATAGAGAAAAAAATGATGTATCAGCAGCATTAGTCTAATTGGAAATAATCTTGTCAATTCAATAACAGTATTAGTGAAACAATGCTTATTTTATTAAAAGAAATACTCATTTTATTAAAACAAAAACATGACCTTTGAATTGAGATTGAACAAGATTATTTCCAATTAGACTAATCCTGTTGATACAACATCAACAACAATTTTTTTTCTCCGTGCAGATGGATTTGATTCTGTAAAATCTGTGCACGGGATTATAATTTCGCGTAGCTTCTAGCCGCGCAAGCGTTTTAACACATTTCAAAGGCGCATACGCGAACTTTATCGTACGCGGTCGTCATGACGGCACCGCGACGCCGACAAACGCGGGAACGTCAGACGTCGCGATGCGTCTGTGACGTGCTAGTCGTCGCGGTCTTCGTCGTCGTCGTCGGTGCCGCGGCGTCATTCGACGATCGACCATGTCTCGATCTACGCCCTTGCCGGGTTAATCGCAAGACGTTTCAGTTTTTGCGGTGCGACGTGTTTGATGTAAAATGCGGAATTGTAAACGTTCGCAAAAACCCCCGGTAATTGATGCGAGGTCTTCTCGCGCGATGGAAATCGATACCAGAAGCGTAGAGTGATCAAGAGACACGATCACAGGTGGGTGTGATTTTTTAAAATCTTATACATAATGATAGGTAATGAACAAAACTGCACGTAATGTAAATTAAAAAATTTAATTTCCAACGAGGTAAACGATTGACTTCTAAAATACGCCATATATTTGAAAATATTTCTCTTTAATTGCGTGACGTATTTTGTTTAAACACACGTCAACTATATTAATTTTCTATTAAGTACTCTATATATAATTTCATCACGTTCTCTATATCTTTTTTCTTTTAATCGCAAATTGCACTTGCGATAAAAGTGCATTGTGTGGAAAATAAGCAGAGGTTCAGGCGCCAGCGGCTGAAGAATGCGGAAGAAATTCCTTATCTCATATCCATGCAATTTTCTCCTTTGTTCCGACGACAAACACGGATCCCAGAGTTACACGCGAATATAGAATCAAGCCCGAGCAGGTCATTCCTGTACCTGCGCCTCGATTTCCGTGAGGATCATACCTTTTTCTTTTATCGTGAACAGAAAAGCCAGCTGAACGATTCTTTCTCACGTGCAACGGTTTGCATAAAGTGGCAGGAGTATGTCTTATCAAAGATTGGAATAAGTTTTCAACTTCTTTATGCTGGCAATCTCTCGAAAGGTTCGCGACCAAACCAGTTTTTTTAGTCAGCCTCGTCATCCGTATTAATAATTAATTAATGACGCATCATCCAAATAGTCCATTCAATAAGCGATTTAAAACTCCTTCGAGAAAAACATTCTTGTTTGTAAGAAATCAAGATATATGTGTGTTTTAAAAATATATTATTTATATTTATATTATTTTGTATATTAATTTTATATTAAATTAATTCCTTAAATTAAATTAACAACGTGTTTTTAGTGCATTGACATTTTTCAGCGCCTGTAATACCGTAACGTGTCCGTCAACAGTGTATCAATGTTTGTCTACTTTCCGGAGCTTTAGACGTAATGAAATTTTCTCACGAACACGGTGCATTTGGATAAAGTAGTACATGTAGAAAAGTTCCTTAGTTAAAAATCATCGCATTCTCTAATTGAAAATCCTCGCATTTCACGGGAATATCGATTGCACAATTAATTAACATTCCTACGGATGCACGAATATTCATCGTTTTATTTTACAAAATTTTACCGCACTCGATCTCTCTCGTACCGTGCCATATTGTGATATAAAACCATAAATTATATATATATATATGTGTGTGTGTGTGTGTGTGTGTGTGTGTGTGTGTGTGTGTGTGTGT
>NW_020220540.1:0-1027 GCF_003070985.1 Temnothorax curvispinosus | reverse complement strand
TCCGTAAATGAAAAAAAAGGTGTGTTTTCGAAGGGTTAAATAAATACTGCACATTGTAATAAATTTGTAGTACAAAGAATGGAATTATAATAAAGTAGTAAATAATCCTGTTTATATATCCGGAATTCACGGATTCTATCAGTTTGAATCGGTCAGTCAATCCGTTTAAATCATTATAATTTCGTGATTTCGGGGTTCACGAAATCATAACAATTTAGACTGATTCAAACCGATAGAAAACGAGTGAAATTACATCCTTGAGTACGATCGTTTCCACACCCAAAAAAAAGTATTCTATTTACAAAGTGAAATTTCCTGTAATCTCATATTCTAAGCGAAAACTTTTACAGAAAGAGTATTCCTCTGTCAATAAAGTGGACTATTCAACAAAAATCTATTAGATATTATTCTAACGGTTTTCCTCTTGTACATATTAAGAGGAATATATGTTTACTTGGAGCGCGGGCTGTTCGACAGGACGCGCGCGGCACGGGCGAGAGTTCGGCTCGCGCCCGCTACGCGCCGCATCGCCAGTATCTTTGCGCGTAATTAAGATTCAACATCGACTCATATATCTAGAGCATCTCGGCAGGGTTTCTCCAGCGTTCGCCAGTCAGGGCCAGTCAGGGCGTGCTCACTAGCAGGGCTTCTGACATAACCCTTTTTGTTTACGAAGTGTGCTCCTCATCCGGGGCCTTCGTTTAAGCAAATGTATTATAGAAAAAGCAAAAATTCAAAAATTTGTTTGGTTTGTTAACAAAAAAAATTGATATTAAGAATAGAAGATTGTACTATAGATGCAAGATGAAATTCCTCTAATTGTAAAAATGCTTGTGCTTAGAATATTTTCCTTTTGATTTTAGAGGATTCCTCTTGCAATCGGTATAATCGTTATGGAATCATAACGATTTAAACCGATAGGAACCGATTGAAATTACATTGTTGAATACCAATCCGTTTCAATCGGTTTCGATCGGTGTAATCGTTATAAATCCGTGATTTCCGGATCAAGAATCCAGATTCATGC
>NW_020220539.1:0-1695 GCF_003070985.1 Temnothorax curvispinosus | reverse complement strand
CACCAAACAAGGAAGACAGAAAAATTTTTTATAGTCACCGACACCACGTTAAAGCTGACATTTTAAGCTTTAAAATGCTTTTTTTTTGTTTGTTCTACGATAATTTTTCATCTAGTTACGTCATTTTTTCTAAAAAATACAGGTTTTGCTTCAAAGTCGTGTAAATCGGTCAAAAAAAATCATAGGAAAATTTAAAAAAAAGCATTTTGTAGGTAAAATTATGTAGTTTATGAAACGTTAATTGAATTTTTTGAAAAAAAATTTTTTAATTGAGTTTCAAGTAGTCAAACATAAGTTAATTTTAAAGAACAAAACAATGTGTTCTTTTTTAAGGCGTACAACAAAAAAAATAAAAAAATTTTTTAAATCCACCGAAAGTGCGTTAAAGTTGAAACTTCAAGCTTCAAAATGCTTTTTAAAATTTTTTTTATGATAATTTTTCGCCGACTTACAACAGTTTGAAAATAGCCTAATTTTTAGAGTTTATGAAGTGTTCCCTATTTTTTTTGTACGAGTGTATATACATATATACATACAAATATATATACATATATACATACAAATAAAACATGTTTTATGTAAAATTTGTAAATGTTTATTTTATTTGTTATTAATTTTTACATAAATTGCAGGAACAAATAAATGTATTTTTACATTAAATAATTAGATAAAAATATAGCGTGTAAATTATTTTTAAACGTATGCGATTGTCGGCAATTTTGCAGTTTTTAGTCGTCTGAATTGTTAACGTGTATTTTAATACTACTTTGTAGCGTAGTTGAATTTACGATTTATAAATACTTACATACTTACAAATCTATCAAAATAGAAATGAATGTAAAGGTACTCTAAGGTAGTATTCAGCGTTTGAATTTCCCGCGCTACAAGCGTTACCACCGCGCCGTAAGACACCAGCGTTCCTAACACACTACACCAGCGCCCTAATAGACAACCCCAGCGACGCCCTGTCTGGTGATTGGCTGACCCCCTCCAAGCGAGTAGGATATGACGTACTATCCGGTAGCGGCGGCTACCGAGGAGGATTCGTGTTCCGGCGTTCGCCCGAGATAGTCGCGTGCGGTCGTCGCGGATATTTTGTACCCGAGTGCGCAATAAAGAGCCTTTCAGCATCGAGGAGTGTACCCCTTGTGTACCCCTTCACTTCGCCTTCATATTTCCTATCCTGACAATACCGGCCTTGCTATTGCCCGTTGGTTCCTGCAATAACCCGTGGCCTAGCCGGCCTTCCCTTACAGTTCAGAAGTGGGATATGGGATATAGATCTCCTCGATCGGCGCGTTCTCGAGCATTCGGTTTTCATCCTTCGGTTTCGAGACGGTTCCGCGGGAATAAAACGCGCTACATTCGTGCGCGGTAATCTACCTTTTGCCGTTGCTAAGAGCTGAGTGAGATTTCGCCGTTGCCACGTGCTGAGTGGAATTTTCACCGTTGCCGGAAGCTGTGCGGAAGTTTCTCGAACGTTTCTCGCCGATACACGCGTACGGAAAAACGTTCTCGAACACTCTCGAACATTCACGCCGTTACCGAGGGCTGTGTGAGAAATCGTTCTCGATCGTTCTCGCCGTTGCAAGAGCTGTGCGGGAAATCGGTCTCGAACATTCTCGCCGTTGCCGGAGGCTGTGCGGAAGTTCTAAATCATTCTCGCCGTTGCCGAGGGCTGTGTGAGAAATCGTT
>NW_020220538.1:294-1722 GCF_003070985.1 Temnothorax curvispinosus | reverse complement strand
ATGTCATTAATTACGTAATTTCGTTACGTGATTTCGTGATGTAATTTTATGACGTGATTTCGTGACGTGATTTTTTTCAGTAGGGCGCGGCCTGACCTATATTGTGACCCGAAGTAGGTCTACTCATCATTCGTTTACACCGAAAGAAACCTAAAAATTGACGGGATCGTATTTGGGATCGCTCTGAATTGCAGCGAATCCGAACAAGCAAATGAAGCTTTTAGGACGCGTCGCGCTTGATCGCGCGTTTACATCGCAAATGATAACGGCCGATTTCAGGTCGGGTCACTAAAATACGCGGCCTGATCTGAAGCCAGGTCCGGTCGTCTATCAACTGTTTACAGCAGGCGGGCTAAATAATTTAGGTCGAATTTGAGGTACAGGCCGTGGCTTAATTTCAGGGTGTAAACGTAGCCAATGTCCCGGTGTACCCGTACTCTTTGTTATAAGATATGTAGGATAAGTTGCTACTTTCACATATTATATGTCAATTGATAAACCATTCACTTCAATTCGTGACTGTCGCGAGCGATTGTATTTTGTGTGTCAAGAGTTAGCATACAGAAAAGATACAGTTTTTTATGCAATCGATCAAAGACAAATCGCAAGAAAAAGACAAAAAGAGAACATTATGAGAGAGAGAGAGAAAGAGAGAGAGAGAGAGAGAGAGAGAGAGAGAGAGAGAAAGAGAGAGAGAGAGAGAGAGAGAGAGAGAGAGAGAGAAAGAGAGAGAGAGAGAGAGAGAAAGAAAAAAAGTATGTATCTTTTCTGTATGCTAACTCTTGACACACAAAATACAAACGCTTTCAATAATATTTATATTTTTTAATTAATAGTAAATAAATGTAATCGGTATCAGAAAATTTTCCAATTTTTCGCAAATTAATTGACCGAATCTCAAACAATTGTATATGAAGTAGAGGTTGAATTTTCTGGAGAGTGCTATAAAGTGTATTATTTTTCGTTACCGATCTTTTTGCAAACCGGTTATGAAATTTTTCCAATTTCTCGGGAAATAATTGAATCTTAAAAAATTACATTATGAAATAAAGGTAGAATTTCCCCGGGATTGCTATAAAGTGTACATTTTTTCGTTACCGATTTTTTGGGGAACCGGTTACAAAATTTTTTCAAATTTTCGGGAATTGAAAAACAATTCGAAAATGTAGGTTAGAGTTTGAGGAGAAAGAATATCAAAGGTGCTCTTAATTAATGAGTGAGTTTGGGGAGAGGGGAATAGATTTTGAGCCCGCGGGCGCGGGCGAAAAATCTAGTCATATAATAATTAAATAGCAATATCGGCGCATAAGGAATATATTATAAGATCATGAGCGCTCCCGAGTGCGCTCGAATATGCGTACATAAACCAGCGGACCCGAGGGCACAAACTGACAAACTCTTTTCAGAAAATAGTATTATAGTATTAAA
>NW_020220538.1:0-284 GCF_003070985.1 Temnothorax curvispinosus | reverse complement strand
ACAAAATAAAACTAGAGAAAATTTTCTACAATTTATGTAATAACCTTCTTTTTCGTAAATATAATAGTTTTGGCGTACGAGCGCCGCAAAGTGTAGTTCAACACGCGTTTTGGCCTAGAAACTCATTTCCACACCACCTTGAGGTAGAGTAAGCGGCGCGTTTTTTTTACCGTGGTATCCCCAGTAGGCTTAGTCCACATGCAATTCACTATTCTAAAATTTAGCACATTCTTCTTCGCTTCGCTGTTCT
Organism: Temnothorax curvispinosus; assembly: GCF_003070985.1. Taxonomy (NCBI): domain Eukaryota; kingdom Metazoa; phylum Arthropoda; class Insecta; order Hymenoptera; family Formicidae; genus Temnothorax; species Temnothorax curvispinosus. Next base: position 34 of record NW_020220538.1, on the reverse strand, counting down.
TGATGGACCAGGTGTTGCGAGTTCATCGTCATTA
>NW_020220537.1:0-1015 GCF_003070985.1 Temnothorax curvispinosus | reverse complement strand
ACCATTATCGGCAGTAGTGTGAAAATTCTACATGACTCGACATGACATACTTCGAAAATGTTTATCATGAAGAGGTTAGTTGTTATGTATTCGGGTTAGAGTTAGGAGATTAGTAGCAAAAGCCGAAGAGTATAACACACACAAGAGTATATTTATTCGTGTCTACAAAATATAAGCGGGAAACTGGCGTCTAGCGACCGGCTCGTAAACGTCGTCAGAGAGCGAGCTACCGGAAACCGGGGGGATCGATCTATCGATGCGCGAGCCCGAACGAGAGTCGCCAGCGCGAGCTTCAAATAGATGGCGGGACTGTAATATGGTTGTATCTCATATGCAACATTTCTTCCCTCCGTTACGAATCGAGATCTACGGCGTCTACGGCGAATATCTAATGGGCCGGCGGCTTATCCTCGTTGTTCGACAAAGAGGCGGTGGAGGAGGGTTTTCTTCACGGTGAGGTGGGCTATTATCTGGGGTTAAAAACTCAGGTTCCGGCGATGTTGAGGCAGTGGAAGGGGATGCAGGAGTATTCCTGGCTACAGGGCTCTGTGGTGCTGTTAGGGGTATGAAGTTTCCTTCGTAGTAGTGTACATGACGAGGTGTGGTACCTTGATGTTGGTCCTGCGAATGGCGCCCTTTGTTCTGGGAGCTTGTTTCAGTGTTATGGCAAAGTCGAATTTGGTCGACATGGCGTTTAAAACGTTTTCCCTTGTAGTCTATTACGTAGTGGAGGTCGCCTTCGCGAGAGACTATCACTCCAGAGACCCACTTATCCATGCGTGGATTTCCAGAGAGAAAGTAGACTTGTTGTCCCGGTTCAAATTTACGGAAGGATGGATTAAATGCCATATGTTGCTTTTGCGAAATTCTGGTACTGACATCTTGTGGTCTCACCCAGGTCAAGGCGGGTGCGCAGATTGCGTCCCAGAAACAGTTTGGAAGGTGATTCTCCGGTGGTAGTGTGGGGTGCTTTTCGATACTGACGCAACAATTCATTCAAATTTGTTTGTAGTGA
>NW_020220536.1:0-6861 GCF_003070985.1 Temnothorax curvispinosus | reverse complement strand
TCTATCCGCTACTGAATTTTGTTTTGATGGTATGTGTTCCGCGTGTAACCAAATGTTGTTTTTCTATGCCCAATACCATATCTGTGTCGCTATTGTATTAAATCTTTGATATTCAATGCCTCCCATTTTATTAATGTACGCGATAGCTGTGGTGTTGTCTACCCTCAATAAAATATGACAGTTTTTAATTTCTGCTTCAAAAGAAAGTAATGCTAACCAGATTGCTTTTAGTTCTAATAAATTTATAAGTTCTCGTCTTTCCTTTTCCGTCCAAAATCCATGAATTTCCTTATTCTCTAATACTGCTCCCCAACCTGAAGTTGATGCATCTGTAATAATTACTTTATCTATCGGTGTTTTTGAAATTGGCAAACGCTTTGGGAAGATTCTTTTCCCATCAGACTAATTCAGTTTTTGCTTTCACCGAAATTGACATTTTTTCTTCGTAATTTATACCATTAAAAATCAAAGCTAGCTCTTTTTCTCTTTCAAGCGTCTTAATGTGAGCCCAACCATATTGTACTCGAGGGCATGCTGCCACTAAATTTCCTATTAGCTGTGCAAAATCACTTATTTTAGACTCTGATCTGTTAATCATTTTACTTATTAAATTGAGAATTTTTTGTTTCTTCTCCTTGGGAAGCGATATTATATACTTGTCTGAGTCAATTTCAAAACCTAAAAACCTACACTGCTTTGACGGAATTAATTTACATTTTTTTTCATTTAAAATAAAGCCTAATGACTCTAGTAAAATCCTCGTTAGTTTAATATTTGTGTAACATTCTTCATAATTTTTCCCTATTAATAACATGTCATCTAAGTAGTCTACTGACACTAAACCTTGCGCTCTCAAATGGCTCATGACAGGTCTCATGATTTTTGTAAATACATAGGGGCTAGTACATAATCCGAAAGGGAGTACCGTAAATTCGTATATATTACCTTGGAATTTGAAACGTAAGTATTTCCTACAAGATTTATCTACTGATATAAGGTAATACGCATCTTGTAAGTCTAATGATGCCATAAAATTATCCTGCAGAATTAATTTTGAAGCTGTTCTTAAATCCTGCATTTTAAGGGGGTATATTTTGTGAGGGCAAAATCAAGGGTCATTTTTGACAATTTATTTAAGAAAGACAAAGCGATATTTTTAAATTCGGTTATTTAGACATCTTAATATAAGTCTTGAGGTAAAAGAAAAAAATTTTTTTTTAATCATTTAGAAATAAAATGGCGGCGCAGTGGCTGATGGAAGAAAACTCCTTTTTTTTCGTAGTCCTCCACGGGTGAAATCGTACAGGTCACAATTTTCAACTTAGGACAAAAAATAAAAAAGATTTAGAAATTAGATATAAAAAACTAGAAAAGTACGTAGGATTTTCCAGAAATATTGATTTTTAAAAAAATAGCGTCATGTGGAAAAAAACATGTATTTTTTACAGAAAAAATTGGTCGGTTTTTCGATCATAAAATCGTTCAATTTTAATCATCGAAAAAATCCTACGTACTTTTCTAGAAAATGTAATTAGGAAGCTACAGCTAAAGTTTGAAGTCGATCGGTTCAAAACTGAAGGCGCTATGATTTCGCCCGTGTCAAAAAACATAGTTTTGAGAAAAACGCGTTAAAGTTTCAAGTACTATAAAATCATGGAAAGGAGGGAGGGAGGGAGGGAAGGGGAGGAAGGGAGAGGGAGGGAGGGGGAGGGAGGAAGGGGGAGGGAGGAAGGGAGGGAGGGATAGATGGATGGATGAATGGATGGATGGATGGCTCTCAACAATATTAAACAGTAGATATAAACAACTTAAACAACTTAAAACTACCGCACTTATAGATTAACGCGCTACAAACTAACATACTTAAAGCACCCCGAAACAGCAAGTTGATACTTTTAAAATCAGTGTTTAATGATCGGCCTGACTGGCAATATATTAAAAATTATAACGACGTTTCGACCTCTATTTTGGGTCCTTATCAAGTTTATGCTGAAAAATATAAATTGCCGGTAATACATATAAAAAAGGGAACAATGCAAATTACGTATTCTACTTACATGGATCAATGTGCGTCAAACAATATAAAATTAATCATCGTTACGTTTTAACAAGGCGGATGGAAAACAGATATAAACTTTGTGAGGCATGACCGTCACGTATAGCGCCTGACGAACGACTGATATACATTGTGTCGTCAAGAATAATCACAAATACGTATAGCGCCTGACGAACGACTGATATACATTGTGTCGTCAAGAATAATCACCAATACATAAAATAACATAGAGTGTAAAGTTTAAAGAGTAGCGATTATACGATCGTAAACCAACGGTAAGTTTTCTGTGTCCTTCTGCAAATTTATAGCGTCTGTATGCTTTTTGATTAATATCATTTCAGCCGTTTCACGTTTTTTGACATACTGTTCCCTGTGCAAGATCGTATCCTTTGACTTTCAGATTGCGATATTTCTACGTTATGTCGATGACATTTTTATGTGTATTCCGCGATCACGACTTGACGATGTTGTCCGTACCTTCAATAATTACCATCCGCGTCTCAAATTCACGTATGAATTAGAGAGAGACAATTGTTTGAATTTCTTGGACACGTCGGTCTTCAGAAACGATAATTGTTTAGCCATCAACTGGTATCGTAAACCAACGTTTTCTGGCCGTTATATTAATTACTTCTCCAGTCATCCTTTAAAATATAAGATTAATACCATCATCAACTTGGTCGATCAGGCCATACTGCTGTCGGACGTACAGTTTCATAACGATAACATCAATTTGATAAAAACTATTTTACTGAACAATTGCTTTCCGGCACCTCTCGTTGATAAACATATTCGAAGAAGACTTGCTGAAATTGATAAACGGTCAAATAACGATGAATCTGACAACCGTATAAATAGCGCTAATATCCCTGATCTCAAAAATTATATTCCTATCCCGTATGTTAAAACTTTTAGTGAGGGTTTACGACGCATTTTCAGCAATTACGGTTTGAGTACCTTGTATACCGTTCCTAAGATACTAGACGCACTAATTAAAAAAGGGAAGGACAAATTAGAGATCATGAAACACACGGGCGTTGTCTACAAATTAGATTGCTCGGATTGCAATGCTTGTTACATTGGCCAAACCAAGCGCCACTTAGAAACTCGCGTTAAAGAGCATCGTGCAGACATTAACAAGCACTTCAGTCAGCAATCGGTTGTAAGCAAGCACAGAATCGATTTTGACCATAATTTTAAATGGCAAGAGGCCACGATCTTGCACAGGGAACAGTATGTCAAAAAACGTGAAACGGCTGAAATTATATTAATCAAAAAGCATACAGACGCTATAAATTTGCAGAAGGACACAGAAAACTTACCGTTGGTTTACGATCGTATAATCGCTACTCTTTAAACTTTACACTCTATGTTATTTTATGTATTTGTGATTATTCTTGACGACACAATGTATATCAGTCGTTCGTCAGGCGCTACCCGCGAAAAACGATTGTATTAAAACCGTATTAAAAGCTTATATGAATTTATTAAGAATCTTATTAGAATCGAATATGCAAATCAATTATAATTTAAATATGTCATATTTAAATCAAATTAAAGTACCCCATCTTATTTAATCTATATATGGATTAAACTGGACCTTGCTTTGTTAAAATATGCAAAATCAGCCGCACAGACCAAAAGAAATGCAGAGTTAATATGGTTTTAATTTGCCAAATGTGGATTAAATATGGTAATAAATTCAAAATTAATTTGTTAAATATAATCATATTAGTCAAATATAATCATATATAAGTCAAATATAATCATATAAGTCAAATATAATCATATAAGTCATATAAGTCATATAAGTCAAATTTGTCATATATAAATGTTATTTGATCTTATTAGAATTTTATATAATTTTGTTTTAAATTTAATTTATACTAATTTAAATTTAAACAAGATTATATAAAATTCTAATAAGATCCAAATAATATTTATATATGACTGTAACTCAATCTTATTTGATCTTAATGCTGTAATTATAGGGGGTTATAATCCAATTAAAAAATCCAGTAAAATCTAGAAATAAAACTTTTATTTAAGAAAGATATACAATATGCGTAAAATATATATATTTTGATGAACACAACACATAGAATATTTGAAATAGATACAAAAATAAAACTTAATAATCATTTAAAATATGATTAATTTGTAAACGTAGATAAATGGCACACGACATATCTGCAATCTTTTCCCGTCCATTTTAGTATGTTGAATTAACATATCTCCTCTAATGAGTAAATTAAATTCAATTAAAGTAATAAAAAATTAAAAAATAATGCTTCATACACAATCTATGGACAAATAAGTATACAAAAAAATTTTCAAAATAAAAATGGAAGGTCTGTCCACAAGGGAACTAAATGCCAAATATTAAAGTAGGAATCTTATTAGGTCCCGTAAAAGTAAAAAAGTTATAAATGGGACGAGTGAGAAGCAGCCCTCTTTGTCAATCTACTGCCTCTGGTTCTGTTGTTGCAATATCGCTTGCTCCCTCTTACGTATTTCACATAGACGGGTAGACAAAGTTGACCGCAACTCAGACTGTACCTTTTTTGGTCTCATACGCTTTTCTCTTTGCAAAACCAAGACTTTATCTGCATGAAAAAGATGGGAAAGAGATCAATAACAAGAGCATTCAAAATTTTTTTCTATTACTGTATCCCAACACTACTTACTAATAATGGCATCTACTCCTTCAATAGGAAGGGCATTTAAGACCATTAACGGATCCTGTGTGTAAGCTTGTCGCCCTTTGCCTCTGGGAGGCAGCCCTGAGACAGAGCAGCGCATTAACGTGTCTTTGGTGAAGACACCTTCCAACATAGCTCGAAGAGCCTTTGTTGCACAATTCGATTCCTCTGCTTTAGTATAAGCCTTCTTGGTACAGTATATTTGATCTTCTTCAGAAATACAGACACCCTGCAAGGATTAACAATATAGTTAGTTTTCCTTCTTAAAATATTTCTGTAAAATGCCAACACAACATTAGTAACTTTCTCAAAATTCAGTAGCTGTGACATTTGAAAAAAGTTTCCATTCTCTTACACTAGATTATAGAAACTCCTGAATTCCTTACAAAATTTTTATCAAAGATGTAGGAGTGGCAATATGGGTCAGTAAATTTTATATTCAAAAGTTGCTCAGCTCTTGTATCTTGGGACAATCGAATTGATTTTACTTACTCGTTCTGGATTAGTGATGGTATAAATTTGGATCTGATCATTTCCTACATTTTGTTTATTATCATCATTAATGGGTGGATTTACATTACACGTATTAATAGACATATCCTCATGAAATGCATTAATGGGCTGCTGATCCACAATAGATGGGTCTGGAAGATTGTTGGGTCCGTTATTGACATTGCCAAGATTCTCAGGTTTATTAGATTTGACTTCTTGACCATTGCTTCGGGAAGGGTTAGATGAATCATGAGAACCATTACCGAATGAATTCTCTGCATCTGTAGCAAAAAAATGAGCAATTGACTTTTCCATTGACCAATTGATTTCTACAACCTATAGAAAAATCACACAAATGCATGAAATCAGTTGATTTTACCTAAGTAGTCATGTGATGAACTACTTAATTGGGCAAGTAAACTACTGGCCTTGCTAGAAGTGGTTTCAGTAGCATCCTTATTAGCCAGTTTCCGTAACATTGTAATATCAAGCTTGGCAGATAGTTGTCTTATCAACTACACAAAAAATATATAATTTTACAGTATATAGAATATGTCAGAGATCACAAGAAAAGTTAAAAGAAAATTATACTGCTAACCTTTTCTTTCTCAATTTCTCCATCATCAGAATTATCAGTTGAACTACCATAACTGTTTCTACTTTCTGATGAGTTGGAATCCATTTCCTGACAGAATAAAAAATTTTAAAACAGCGGTGAATAAAAAGTTTTATCACTTTGATGAATCGTAACTAACAGCGCGACTTACCTCCACTTCCTTATTATTATCTACATCAGATTCCTCATGAGGCTGAACAGCGTAACGTATTGGCCCTTTTAATTGGTATAGTTTTCTTACCCTAAGAAGATAATAAAGGGCATATCAAAAATTTCAAGAGTTGCTCATTGCATCAATCTCTGATACAGCTTATTATACTCACAAAAACATCATCATCCTCCAGGAGTCGTTTATTGACCAGTTTCTCCATGTTCTCTTTTAATTCAATCCTCTTTTTGTCTTTGGTTATCTGCAAAACCATATGAGAACAAATTACTTACTTTTAACTGATGGTTACTCTCACCGTTTATTTGTGAGTTAATCTCTGTTGATGGCCAGCTGCATTGGTTGGATGTTAGTTTTTTATTTAGTACAAACATGACAAAGTTAAAATAACTAAGATCAATTGCTTTTCAGTTCAGGAGCTCGATTACATATCTTGAAACGAGGTAAAAATAATGCGGTAAAAACAAAAACAAAAAAATTAACAAAAAAATTGTAAAAAAAAACTGCCGACTGCTGCCTAAACTAGGTTAAATTAAATGCAGAAAATAAAAATTAATAAAATTTAAAATAAAATTTAAAAACAAAAAGTTAATTTAAAAAAAATTTAAAAACAATTTAAATAAAAATTAGAAACAAAAAATTAAACAATAAAAAAATTGTTTTTTACAAAAAAAAAACTCCCGACTGCTGCCTAAACTAGGTTAAATTAAATGCAGAAAATAAAAATTAATAAAATTTAAAATAAAATTTAAAAACAAAAAATTAAACAATAAATAAAAATTAGAAACAAAAAATTAAACAATAAAAAATTGTTTTTTAAAAAAAAAAA
>NW_020220535.1:3392-6118 GCF_003070985.1 Temnothorax curvispinosus | reverse complement strand
ATACAGCTGTGAATGACCATGCGTGTCTGCACAAATGGGCAAACCGTCATACTGACCTGTATACCATTGCAACACCCTCTACGTACCACGCTGATATTCACTGAATTCTCGGATTATACAGGCTGTTACGTTTTTACCGGATATGATATTAGAGAGACTTTAAATAAAGTAGAAATTTGTCTCAACAAACTATACATATTCAATTTAAAGTTTAAAACTTCGGCAAACGGACCAACCTGTAGAGGCCCTCCACCACCCCCGCCGACTTTAATCGGCGGTCCTCTTTTCTTTTCTCATGTGTGCTTTTTTATTATTTATAATTTTTTCTTCTCATAGAAATTACATTTTAAAAATTTATTTTACATTAAATTTATTTTACATTAAAAAATAGAAAATGTACAGAATTGTTGTACATTTATATAAAATACAATAAATTTAAATAAAATACGTTACAAAGAAATTCGAGATATTTATATATACTTACATTTATATTACAAATACATACATTTGAGATATTTTACTAATGCCAGATTACATAAAGGCGTTCGAAATAAGTATAATAATATCAAAATTTACTACTTTTAAATCAGGAATTTGATTAATGCAAAAACTACAAAAAATAAAACATCAACTTTTTATTACTAAATGTTCTTATTATAGAAAAAAATCCCAGAAATTTTGCGGTTCAAGTCAACGATCAAATAAGAAATAACTAGACCACCGATTTTATCAGAGCAAGTCCTTCCGCCGATGACACGCCCGTCAGTTGCTGACGTAGAGAAGAACGACTCTTAAGATGGAAAGTGAGCTGAATATACCTTGATTTCTCGAATCCAGAGAAATCAAAAGATCGAGAAAAAAAGTTTAATAATAACCAGTTGAATGTCAAGGGCCCCGCTGCAGAAAGGAATAAATCCCTGATCTTCCGAATTGCCCCCGATAGCGGTCATTTCAGCAACGAGTTAACGACAGTCGTTTTTTAAATCATTGCATCCTGGGGGTCGATTACGGTTCTTGAAACGAAGTGAAAATTACAAAAGTGAACAGATTTACTAGATTTTGACCAATAAAATCATAGATACCCTAGTGAATTTCTTCACTTTTGTAACTTTCACCTCGTTTCAAGAACCGTAATAAGCCCCCTGACCGTATAACTACACTTGAAATATTCTTCCATTATTAAGGTGTATTTCTTTCTTATTATAATTAAAATATATATCCATTACGATATATATTTCTCCAACATTTTTTCTGCAACATTTTTTGTTTTCTTCTCTTTCTAAATGTATTCTTTATTTTTTTGTCTCTCTCTTTTTTATTCTTTTTCCTTTTTTCTCTTTTTCTTTTTTTCTTTTTTCTTTCTATTTTATAAATAGTTATTTTATCCATATCTACTTTAATGTATTTTCATCAGCAAAACAGAAGCATGACTGATATTAGCGTTAATGGAAGAATATTTTATTAAGAAGAATAGAATCTTTTCTTATATATATATAATTCTAATTAATTTCGCGAATTGATGTCGCGTACTCGTGCCGAAACCACTGCTTCCGAGGATCCGAGATATAAGAAAACCAGAGATTAATTCTGGTTCCGCAACAGGGGTCTTCGATTTTCAACGGGGCAACGAACTAATAACTTTCCAAATTAAAAATCGTTACGACTTCCCGTCGCGCCGGTACGAACTTATTTCTTAACGGTCACCTGACGCGAGGAACAGCGAAAAAGCCCGAAATAGCGATCATATCCAACCACATGGAAATGCGGTATATAACATCGTAAAGTATCGAATATTTAATAAAAACAAAATAAAATTTATAAACAAATTCTTCAAAATATATAATTTTCAATTAATAACGAATTACAATAATTAAAATTACAAAATTAAGATTACATTTTTCAAAATTATTACGAATTTTGTATCTCATAATTTTGAAAAATATAATCGTAATTTTATAATTTTAATTTTCAGATAAATGTCAAATTTTGCAAGCAAGAAGCTATTATTTTAGGCCTCCACCTCCTCTCAGGCTGCTCGAGATGTCAGTTACTGTTTCCTCGATGCGAAGATACTCCTTCCCGCGTGGATATTTTCTGTAACATAAAAATAATCGAATCGACTAAATAATTGTCACGCACATCGAACATCTTATTCGTTATTACGATTAATGTTTTCCTAAATTACTTCTTTGAAAAAAGTCTACGTTAAAATCAACTTGAATCAAATTTTTCGATTTATTTTTTTTTACTAATTTATATTCCGAAACACGGTTTAATGTAGCAACTAAATAAAAACAAACGAAAAAAAGATTCTATATCTTTAGAAAAAATAAAAAATAACACTTACCAGAAGTGTTAAGTACGCCGATGCCCGATGCCTCTTCTAGGCCTCCACCTCCTCTCAGGCTGCTCGAGATGTCCATCGTGTTCCCTCGATGCGAAGCTGATGGTCCTTCCAGCGTGGATATTTTCTGTAACATAAAAATAATCGAATCGATTAAATAATTATCACGCGCATCGAACATCTTATTCATTATTCAGATTAATGTTTTCTTAAATTACTTCTCCAAAAAAGATCTCTACGTTAGAATCAACTTGAATCAAATTTTTCAAATTATTCCTTTTTACTAATTTATATTTCGAAACACGGTATAATGTAGCAACTAAATAAGGATAAACCAGGGTTGGCAAAAAACATGTTTTTTTTATTTTAAACAAAAAACATT
>NW_020220535.1:0-3382 GCF_003070985.1 Temnothorax curvispinosus | reverse complement strand
TATAAAAAAAACATGTTTTAAACAAAAAAACATGTTTTAAACAAGCAAAAAAAACACGATAGCTTTGATCTATGCAAGAAGATTTAAAATAAAATATGTACGGAGCATCCATAAGTAGTGTTTTTTATTGGCAGAACTAGTATGCGCACTCAGTGCACATTAACATAGAAGAAATATTGGAGGGAATAAAAAACGCAGTAAAACAGGCTGCTGTTTGGAAAGAAATAAGAGAAGACCAGAGATCGAAGAAAAACAGCAGATGGTGGGATAGTGAATGTGTAAGACTAAGGAGAGAAGCACGAGAGAAACTAGTTAAATGGAGAAAGGGAGAAGTAGATAAAAAGAGGTACATTCTAAAGAAAAAAGAATATGAGGAGAAAATAAAAGAGAAGAAAAGGATAGAAAGGGAGAGAGTTATAAAAGAAGCGAGGAGAGAAGCAACTAGCGAGAAGAAAGTATGGAGATTTATAAACAGAGAAAGGAAGGGTAGAAAAGTGGTTTGCGAAGAAATAACGGAGGAGCAATGGAATAAACACTTCATGGAGCTATTGGAAGGAGTAACTGTAAAACCGCGTGAAAAAGACAGGAAGGGAGAGGAAAGAATGGGTAGCAAAGAGGAGCAGGAAGGAATAAGAAGAGAGGAAGTGGAAGAAGTAATTAAAGAAATGAAAGAAAAAAAGCAGCAGGTACGGATGGATTGCTAAATGAGGTATGGATATATGGGAGGAGAGAGATTGAAGGAAAAAATATGGGAGATATGTGATACAGCGTGGAGGACAGGAGAAATAGCAGAAGACTGGAAAGAAGGTATAATAGTACCAATAGTAAAGAAAGAAGAAGAAAAAGAAGCACAAGATTACAGAGGGGTGACATTAATGAACACAAGCTACAAAATATTTATTGATCTGAAAGCAGCATTCGACTCCGTGAACAGAGAAAAAATTTGGGAGGCACTGAAAAGAGAAGGAATTAGTGAACAGCTGAGAACTAGGATAGAAGATCTGTACGAAGAGACAAGAAGCGTGGTAAGAGTGAAAGGAGAAAAGGGATCATGCTTTTGCATGGTCAAAGGAGTCAGACAGGGATGCCCGCTGAGCGCTATGCTCTTCATACTACTGCTGGCAGATTTAGAGGAAACAATGAGGAGGGGGCAAGATGGAGGCGTGGTAGTAGGGAGAATAAAATTTTGGACGTTAGCATACGCAAACGATATAGTAGCTATAGCAGAGGACGAAGAGGAGATGAAGAGGACAATGAAAAGACTGGAGAAATATTTCGACAGAAAAAAGCTGAGAGTGAATGTAGGGAAAACAAAGGTAATGAGATTTAGGAAGGAAGTAGGTAAAATGAAGAAAATGGAATGGAAATGGATGGGAGAAGAAATAGAGGAGGTAAAGGAATTCTGATATCTAGGCTACACATTCCAAAAGAACGGAGGACAGGAGGCGCATATAAAAGAGTAAGGAAAGCTACCATAGCAATGAAACAGGTTTGGGGAATAGGAAAAAAGTTATTTGGAGGAGACTGGATAAGAAGAATTAAGTTATACGATTCACTGGTAGCAAGCATAGCTTTATATGGAGCAGAAGTGTGAGGATGGAAAGAGAGAGAGAAAATAGAAAGAATGCACGAAAGGTATATAAAGTGGACATTGGGCCTAGACTGGAGCACACCCGGATACATGATAAGGGAGGAAACCAAGAGGGACAGAATGAGAGTAAGTGCTGGTAAAAGGGCGATGAAATACGAGGAAAAACTGGAAAGGGGAGAGGGAAATGAGATTGCAAGACAATGCTGGAAAGAAATAAAAGGGAATGTCAGGAAGGAAAAGGCAAATTGGGAAGAAGAGAGAAGGAGCTTTTATGAAAAAAGAGGATACGCAACTGAGGAGATAGAAAGGAAAAGAGGAAATGGCTGAGGCAGTATAGAGGAGATAACAAGAAGAGACAAAGACATTCAGAGTCAAGAGAGAGATGAAAGAGTAAGAGAGTCTAGATATAACAGGTGGTACAGGGAGATAGCAGAAATCAGAAGGCCAGAATACCTAGAGAAAAAAGAGAAAGAGAAGTCCATGATCAGGATAGCGAGATTTAGGCTAGGTAATGAGATAAGAGGTGGAAGATATTGGGAACCAATAGAGAAAAGAAGCTGTAGAATATGTGGTGCAGCACCAGAGACATGGGAGCGTGTGTTAGAGCGGTGCACAAGAGGAAAGGAGGAGGAGAAGCCAGAAGGAATTGGCGAGAAGATCATAAGGATACTGAATAGTAAAGGAGAGAGAGATAAATGGATGGCAGAGCTGGAGAGAAGAAGAAGGCAGGCTAATACAGCGGCAAGTTAGTCAGAAAGATTAGAGAATAATACAGATGATTTTTGTTGAGGAGGATAAGCGGAAGGTATTGGATTCAAAGAGAAAGGAAGAGAGCGGATTGAGGGTGAAAATGGACGAGGACAAGTCGGTGGAAACGAGGGTAAGAGAAAGAGAGGAGAAAGAAAGGAGAAAAGAGAGGAGAGAAGAGGAAAGCGGGAGGCCAAAGAGGATCATGGAGGAAGAAAGAGCAAAAAGGATGGAGGAGAATCTCCTTATGGATACGGACGAGGACGAAGCAGATAGGAAGAAAAAAGAATAGGAGAAATTTAGGATGGAAAAGAGAGATAAAAGGAGATAAAGAGAGAAGCATTAAGAGAGAGAAAGGGGAGAAGGAAGTAAGATTGTAAGAATGTAAGAATAATCTTTAATGCAGTTATTTGCAGAGTGAACGTAGAATAAGAAAGAAGGAAGGCATCAAACAAGAGGAGGGAGAGAGCCGGAAAGAAAAGGGAAGAGCAACGACAGAAAGGAGAAAGTCAGAGGGGTGCGGAATTAAAGGAAACTGAAAGAGATGACCAGAAGGGTGCCGGATGGAAGACGAAGGGAAGGGAAATGAGATGTGAGGTCGCTCAATGACCAGGTCGGGGAAAAAAGAAATAAGAAAAATTATATTATAGATATAAAATGTATACGATTAATGATTGAATGTATAATGTATATGATTTTATTTGTATAGCAGAATTTGTAAAGGTTTTTGGGAACGTTTTTACTGAAAGAAACGCCTTTTCAACCCCGGAAGGGGGGTGAAATAAAAATTAATTGATTGATATATATCTTTATATTTATATGCTACACAAATAATATAGATAAAAAACTAAATAAAGGTTTAGTTTTTGTTTTTTTTTGCAATTTTTTCTAAATAATCACATGTTTTTAATTGCAGTGTTTTAAACAGTTTTAAACAGTAGTTTAAAACTGTTTAAAACAAAAATGTTTAAAACAGTGTCCACTGTTTTAAATCAGTTTTAAACAGACAGTTTTAAACAAATTGTTTAAAACATGCCAACCCTG
>NW_020220534.1:0-4618 GCF_003070985.1 Temnothorax curvispinosus | reverse complement strand
TTGCCTTATTTTCTTATTATTCGGTTTGACTGCGATGTATTTTTTCTTCAGACTAACTGATTTGGACCTTTTAGACTCACTAAGTTTCTGTCAAATTGAAACAGTAAACTCACCATGTTAAGGGAGAATATATATGGGAGAATATATATATTTGATGTTAATATTATACCACTGAGGATGGCTCAGACAGGAGCCAAAACGTTTGGATTTTTGTAAATCGAGGAATAAATCACATTTATATCTGAACGCACCGTGATCCGCGTTGTGACCCTTACAGCCCTTTCTACTTTATATTTTAGATAAAATTAAGTTACAAGTTGTATTATATAATTTTCTTAATATTTCCTTGATATTTCCTTTTGTGACCGTTTAAATATTGATAGCATAAATAATTTATTGATTTGTGTTATACAACTCGTGTATCACACGAAGAAGTAATATGGCACATTTGTACAATTGCTATACAAATTATTAAAATTTATCTGTATTTTGTACATACCTTGCAACCGTTCGCCTATCCGTGGAGCCGAGGACACCAGAGGGGCAGCAGCGACCAAAAGAGCGGCGGACATCGACATCTCTTTATGCTAAATACCGGATAAACGAGTCTGAAGAGCCCATATGGCTAGCGTTCATCTTAAGATATAGCGACGCGACGAATAGGGGAACCGGGGCCTGATTGACCCCGGCAGACGAGCCGCAGAGGAAGGACCGAACGAGCCAACGAGCGGGCCTCGGCAGGCGACCCGAGCGGAGGAGATAGGGACGATCGCGGCGAAAATCGAGCGAAGGGCCCGCGAGATAGCGGGGTCAAAACAATGACCCCCGCACATAGGGGTGCGGCGGTCATAGCCGAAGGGCGGATCACGGAGTCCGCAAGAGAGGGGACCTCGAGACCGACCACCCGACCCGCGACGCGCTAATACCACCGGGCGCGGAGATAGCGGGGTCAAAACAATGACCCCCGCGCATAGGGGCACGACGGTCACAGCCGGGGGCCGAGCCACGGAATCCGCCCAAGGGGGGACCCCGATGCCAACCACCCGAACCGCGACGCGCTAATACCACCGGGCGCGGAGATAGCGGGATCAAAACAATGACCCCCGCGCATAGGGGTACGGCGGTCACAGCCGGGGGCCGAGCCGCGGAATCCGCCTCAGGGGGGACCCTGACGTCAACCACCCGACCCGCGACGCGATAATACTACCGGCCGCGGAGATAGCGGGGTCAAAACAATGACCCCCGGAAGTTGGTAACCGCGATACTCCGGAGGGAAGTAGCGGACGGAGGGTCACCAGGGGAGGCGCCGGGAAAGATCCGAGGGGTCAGCGGGACCACTCGGCCGCACAAACCTCGGACTCGGGAACCAGGGGAGCGGGGTCCAAGGGGTCCCATGCGTATATGCGTACGAGT
This sequence comes from Temnothorax curvispinosus, assembly GCF_003070985.1. Taxonomy (NCBI): domain Eukaryota; kingdom Metazoa; phylum Arthropoda; class Insecta; order Hymenoptera; family Formicidae; genus Temnothorax; species Temnothorax curvispinosus. The sequence goes on along the minus strand of NW_020220534.1, from coordinate 3,205 downwards.
AATTACGAAGCTCGGATTGAGAACCGCGGGCGACACCGAACGCGAAAACATAAAAAAACTGTCATAAGAAAAGAGAAAGCGTTCAACATCTGGCGTGGAAAAGTACCGAGATGTGAATAACACCGATGGTGGGAGCAACGATCCCGAGGTGGGGACGCCGGGAGAGCCCGGCAACTCGAGGCCTTGAGGCAGTCGCTCGGATATCGTGGTCGCGGTAACACGTATATAAGATTCGCTCATACAATACGGACTTAGCGCGTAGTTTAGCGCAGCGATATATAACAACCAAGCACTCCCGCGTACTTGCGCGTTAAACATAACTCGTATAACTATTGCGAGCGGTAATTAATTACCATTTATAACAACGTTCGACGAAAAGTGTCAGCGTGAAGCGCATACGGCGCGACAATCTTTGTAATCATCTATGACGATCTGAAATAAATCAATCGTTTGTTAATATACGCAGTGTCAAGTTAATTTGAATTACTTACCTGCGACTTACCTTGTCCTACGGCATCGATCCATCGTTGTCCAGCGGCGTTCCAGTATGCGATAAGGCGAGGATCTGGGACAGTCAGCGGCAGTTGAGATCCATCCGGGGCGAGAAGCTGAAAAGGAAATTGGCCGATTAATTAAACATACACATTTTCTACTTACCTGTTCCGTCGGGGGTGGTCCCACGTTGTCCATCGATGATCCAGCAGTGGGGAGGCAGCGTCGGGACGTCGAGACATCCTGCGTCGAGAACCTGAAAATAAAAGATAATTAATGGAGTATTGTTGCAACATCGTGCTGTAATTTCGATAATTACCTTCTCGGTATATCAAGGTCAAACCGAGTGTCGACCGTTTGATAGGCAAATCTGGCGGGGTTTTTTTATATTTTCGTGTGATCCACGTACCCAGAGAGTGACGTCCGGTGACGTCCACAACCTAACCTATATATACAGGGTGTCCGAAAAATCGCCTACTCCACTTCGGGAGGTGATTTGGGACCCAAAAACAAGCAAAAAAGTTCATACAAACATAGGTCCGGAAATGAGCCGTTTCCGAGTTATAGCCACTTTTATGTTCAAAAATCGTAATTTAGAATCCGCTTGACATCCCTCTTTCTTAATTATTTCTTAAATTAAAAATTTTTATTTTTAAATATCAGCTAATTCATTAAAACTTAAACGATCCATTTTGATGAATACGGAAAGATTAGATACAACCTAAAAGTAAGGTGTTGTTAAATAAAAATTTGAAACTTATTGAAAAGCCGTGATTTACTTACTGATTTTCAATAGGCGTGAAAACAATTGATTTCAAGTAGCCGTGAAAACAACTGATTTTGAATAGCCGTGAAAACAACTGATTTCAAGTAGCTGTGAAAACAACTGATTTCTTTTAAAAATAATGTAATCGTATTTACAAATATTGAAAAATTGAAAAAAAATAAAAAAATTAAAATTAAAAAAATTAAAAATATTTAAAAATAAAAATTTTTAATTTAAGAAATAATTAAGAAAGAGGGATGCCAAGCGGATTCTAAATTACGATTTTTGAACATAAAAGTGGCTATAACTCGGAAACGGCTCATTTCCAGACCTATGTTTGTATGAACTTTTTTGCTTGTTTTTAAGTCCCGAATCACCTCCCGAAGTGGAGTAGGCGATTTTTCGGACACCCTGTATATATATATATATAATATATCTGAAAAGCATTGGAATAAAACATTTATTTTCGAGACATATGTTTTAAGAGTTTTAAATTGAATGTTTAATTTGAGAACATTTCCGTGTATACTGATTGAATAATTTAAGGACAAGTATATATTGACTGTATAATTTGAGAACAGTCTCAGATCAATGCCTTTGTTCGAAAAATCTTAAATTATACAATGACTATAAAATATAGATTTGTGTTTGTACTAAAAGTATAACGTTCTACAGTAAAATAAATGCGACATATTTCTAATAACAAAAAATGTATTTTTTAAGTTTCTATTTTATATGCATATGTTTACTTAACTTTAAATAATAATGTTGGTTTAATCAATTTGTTTAATAATGAGAATTAATAAATATATGCATGTAAATAGAAATTTAAAAAATACATTTTTTGTTTTATTAAAAATACTTCACATTTATTTCACTTTCGAATGTTATTCTTTCAGCACAAACACAAATCCATATTTTATAGTTATTTAAGTTATTACATACTTTGAACTAAAGCATTGATTGGAGACTGTCCTCAAATTACACAGTCAGTATATATCTGTTCTTAAATTATACAATCAGTCTATACGGAAATATCTTCAAATTAAACGTTCTACTTAAGGGGATCCTAAAGCCGTCTGTAATACCGGCTTTTTTTCTTAGCATTAATCTTTTAATTGACTTTATAGAAATGCAAAATTCTTGTCTAGAATTAAAGTACGCATCAAAATCTAGGTCATGGTGGTCAAATTTATATCGAAAACGAAAAAAAATTAATATTTTTGTTAATTTTTGGTGTACGTGACGACAATATTTGCTTTGTACAAAAATTCCACGATAAATATCCACAAAATTAGACCGGCATGACCTAGGGACAACATTTAAGAACAATATCGTGCAATTGGATCTAAGATTGAAAACCTAGAAAAAAAGATTACTTTATATAACTTTTATATGTGCAAAAGCACATTCAGGTTGACAGGATAAGCAATATTGCGTGTGGCAAGAGATGGTGCAGTAATCGAACAAAGACAGATGCCGCTCGTTAGACAAGGACAGATATAGATATATGACAAGAAAACAAAATTAGAAATGTTGACATTACCGACGTCGAGGAAGTTCAGCCTTCACTTTAGGATCCCCTTAACACTCTCTTAAAACACAATTTATGTCTCTAAAATAAATGTTCTACCCCAATGTTTCTCAGGTATACTTTATGTACTGTTTAAGTTCTGGAGGCCATAACACATAAAAAAACTTAAGCAGTAAGCAAATTGACCAATCATAGTTAAGAATTCTTGAAAACACACGATAAATATTGGTTAATTGCTTACCGCTTACGTCTCACTGCTCAAGTTTTTTTATGTCCCAGGGTCCTAATAGCGAGACCCCATGCTCAAAATTTGCGCTGACATTTTTTTGTTTGTTATATTTTTTAAATTATGTTATAGATATACTAGGGTGTAACAAAAAGGTCGGGACCCTGGATTATCTCGGAAAGTTGAC
>NW_020220533.1:0-2176 GCF_003070985.1 Temnothorax curvispinosus | reverse complement strand
GTCTTGTGTCTTCCTCCGCGCCTACTCCGAACCCTGACCAGCCGCGAGCTAAATCCGCGCTTTGGAAGCTAGGTTGTTTTATGGCGCCCGAACAGGGACCCGACCGAAAGGCTCAGGCACAAGACGCGGGTAAAATGAAGGCGTATTATTATCGGCTGTCCAAAGCCGAGCTAGTAAGCGAACTCCAGACCCTCGGGCTCGACACCGAGGGCACGCTCGAAGAGCTCCGCAACCGATTAAGTCAATTTATTGACACCCATCCCGAGATGTTCCAGAAAACCGCGTTAGAGAACGACCCCCCGCCGCTTCTGACACTGACCGTGCCCGCCGCGACATCACCGGTGACCATAATTCCGGCCGACCGCCCGGCGCCCCCCGCACCTCCCACCACCCAGATCATGGACCAAATGCGAAAATGGGGACTACACTTTGAAGGAAAGGATCCCTGGGCGTTTCTCGAGCGCATCGACGAACTTCGCGCCGCGTACGAATTCTCGGACGAACACTGGCTCCGCGGATTGCCCGAACTCCTGCGAGGAGACGCGCTCCTCTGGTACCGTAACAACCGCGACGGATGGTTCGATTGGCACGACTTTATCGCGGACTTTAAGGAAACATTCCTACCGCGCCGGTACCGATTGCAGCTCGTTAACGAGATCCGCGACCGTACGCAGCGGGACGGGGAGGCCTACATGAAATACGCGACACACCTACTCACGCTCATGCGACGGGCAAGGGGATACTCCACCGAGGAGCAGGTCGAGCAATTATACGAAAATTTGCACCCCGACTACCAGAGCCGCATCTGGCGAGGCGACGTTAATAGCCCTCGCGACCTCCAGCAGCGAGCCAGCGAATACGAAAGGCTTCAGCAAAATCGAAAGAAACGCGCTCCCGCGAAAGCCGACACCGCCGAAACGCCAATCGCCGCCGCCGCGTACAACCGACGGGAATGCTGCTGGAAGTGCAAACAACGGGGACACACCCGATTCGATTGCCGTCGACCCGCGCGGAAATTCTGCTCTCAGTGCGGCAAGGTTGGAGTTCTCACAAAGGACTGCCATCCCCCGCCGGGAAACGCCGCCGGGATCGCGGAAACCCCGGCCGCCCTCCGGTCCTCGACGCAAAATTTTTTCCGCGGCCGCACCTCGACATCCAGGTAAACGAGAAACCACTTATGGCGCTACTCGATACGGGATCCAAAATCTCATTCATAAACGAGGACACCGCACGACTCGCACAAAACCTAGGCTTCGCGATCGTCCCCGACGAAGAGGAGGTGCAACTGGCCAACGGCCACCGCATCGTTCTCCCCGGCCGCGTCCGGCTACCCGTCCAAACCACGAGACGCACGATCTGGCATGACTTTTCAATCATGCCGAACCTAGCGAGCGCAGTACTCCTCGGAGTAGATTTTTGGGCAAAAATCGGTCTCGCAGTGCCCGCGCCAGCCAAACCGATAACGCCGCAAACCACCCCCGGGACGGCCGCGACCGAAGGGATTGCACCACGCACACAGACCGAGGAAATACGGTTACAAAAATTCCTCGAGCAAGAATTACCGCTTTTCGAAACCCTCCGCGGGCCCACCGACCGCACGGCGCATGAGATCCGCCTGAAACCGACCGCCAGTCCAATCAAACAAAGATACCGGCCCCGTAACCCGGCCATGCAGGCCGTTATCGACAGCGAAGTCGAGAAAATGGAGCGAGACGGGGTAATCGAACGCTCCCACAGCGCCTGGAGCTCTCCCGTAGTCGTGGTTCAAAAAAAGGACGGCAGCTACCGATTTTGTATAGATTTCCGGAGGGTCAACGACGCGACCGAGCCCGACGCCTACCCACTGCCCCAGATTACCGCCACCCTCGATAAATTACGCGGCGCGAAATACCTTACCACGCTCGATCTGAAGAGCGGTTACTGGCAGATACCGCTCACACCGTTCAGTCGACCCATCACCGCATTTACGGTACCCGGGAAGGGGCTCTTCCATTTCAAAGTAATGCCGTTCGGCCTGCACTCCGCCCCCGCCACGTTCCAACGACTTCTAGACTCCGTGCTCGGACCCGAATTAGAACCCCACGTGTTCGTATACCTCGACGACATCATAATAATTAGCGCGACATTCGAAGAACATCTCCGAATCCTACGGGAAGTCTTCCGACGGCTTCGCGAC